>NW_021835991.1:300000-506136 GCF_006345805.1 Octopus sinensis | reverse complement strand
TATTTTAATCACTTTTGTGAGCAGGGTAAGCGATATAAAAACTCAAACAAGATTGCTCGGTTTAAAACAAATTAAATTTTTTTGTAAGGATATTCAACAAGAGGCGTGACTGGTTAATTGCACGTTTATTTACCTCTAAATCGGCGTGTCTCAAAGTGGATACCGCGGGCTAGTACTAGGGGTGACGCGAAAAATTCGAAAAATTATTTTATTATTTAAGTAAATTTATTATAGTTAGACCAAATAAATAGATTTTCAACAAATAACGTTCCGTGTCGACATCTATAGTGTTATCGTTATTTTTTAGTATTTTTTTGTAGATTTATTATATTCGAGTTAATGAATAACAAAACGTTTTATTGAAATAACTCAAAAGACGATCATTATCTGTATAAAAATTAAAATTAAAGATAAAGAAACGAAAATAGCTGGACGAATATCTTTTATATGGATTTGCAAAGTGCTGTGATAAATAGGCTTTATCGAAAGCCGAATGTATGTTTTGTCACAAAATATTGTGCAACGCTTATCTTGTTTCTTCTAAACTTTCATTTGTGAACTAGTAGATCATTTGGAGCAATTAAAAGTGATTTAAAAAATATTTCCAATATCGTCACATCTAGGGACCACCGAAATTGCATAAAATGTTATTGTTCAGTTTTTGAGTAGATACAAAATCAGTATCCATCATCGTCAGACCAGTCTGTCCATGATCTCTTACCATTTTATGTGAATCTGCATTTTCGTTATACACTGCGGCCAAAACAAAATACAGGAATCGATTAGATGCGTCGGTTGACATGAGAATCCAACTCTCAAGTTTAACCCCTATATTAAACGACTCTGTAATAGTAAAAAACAATTGCATTATTATCATTAATTTTTCAAAAAGTTCTTTTTGTTAATATTTTTTGGTAAAAAGTTTTTAATAAATATTTATTTAAAATATTATTTAAAAGTGCCCATGATAAAGTTAACATTTTAAAGGGTGTCACGAAACAAAAACTTTAGGAAACCCTGCTCTAAATAACTAAAAAAATTGAAATGTTATTCATGTATTGTAACCAGGCTACAGAATGAGAAGTAAGCTTTTTATGATTAGTGACAATTAGGAAAAAACCATTCATGCGAACTGCCGTGGGTGAAAGTACGTGAGACAACGAGAGGGGGATGCCCCAAACTGCCCCAGCTAGAGCCACTGGTTGGAGTAAAAAATAAAAAGTCTAGCCATTCTTGGGAAGAGTGCAGAAAGAACCGTCTTACATTCGGGAGAAAAGACAAGTGGAGGTGAAAACTAAGGCGAAAGTGAAAAAGGTATCTCTGGACAACATACAATTGCGAAAGGTAAAGCAATATGATTACTGTAGGCTGTGTTGGCCAAGTACGAGGTGTCGCTACCGAAAGAACTGGCTTGTTTGCCTCGAAACAAGATCGAGACACAACTGAAGTTTATGGACGAATACTGGGGAAATAGAAATTTGCTGGAGACGATTGGGGTAATTCGTGAAAACCCGTGGGTGGGGTTCTTCTATTTGGTCCCAGCAGTAAGCAAGTCGAGTGTGAAGTACCACTACTACAATCTCAAGTGAGTGTAATCAGTCGATTTTAGGGTGACTAACTATCAGGAGATTTCAAAGACGGATTACTGCACAATGAGTGGAGTAGGCTTCACTCGAACAAGACAGGGCGACGAAGTTGACTTTACTCACCTTCATGTGTTTGAACAAGAATATAAACATTTCCGTGCTATCCACAAAGTACATTAAAACGAGTCCATCAGATCCCTACCTTTCAACAATTTAAGCGATGGAAGGCATTCATGGTCTGGCGTTGGACTATTCGCTGCGAAAAGATTAAAAGTGCTAAAAAACAAATAGAAAACTCTCTTTTCTTGGTCAATCCGGTAGATTTCAGTGTTTATACCAAGCCTCTCCGGTCCGCCCTTTTGAGTCTTCGAGGAATGAGCTACCGAATCTGTGATCTGACGTTGACTAACCTGGCATACGACCAAACAGTGAGTCTGGACAAGTTTGTGCAAGACCACGCTTCGTCGACTGCCCAAATGCAGGAGAAATTAAAGGAATTCCGAAGCATTGTGATTGACGTGATCAAATGTGCCTGTCGAACTGCCCTGCTCGAGAAGGGTTTCAACCCCGACGACTATCCATTCCGTGAAATCTACGACAGTCCTCGCAATGATAACACAAGTAGGTGACTCTGAGGAAGAGGAAATGGCTGAATTCGCAGAAGCCTGTGAGAATTTAAGTTATACGGAACAGGCTGCCAAGAGAGAGGAATGCAGGCGACTGACATGGTTAGGTGAACTAATAGAATGTAGTTTCGTCTGTTTGTCGGACTATTTGATCACAAATGCATTCCACACTCTTACGGTCCGCTCGATCGAGACTATCAAAAACTATTTATCCAACCAAATAAACCTCACTCCTTCCGACAATATCATTTCCAGTTTTACTCGGACTAAGCAAGACGTGAGTGGTGACTTGGAAGAATATTTCAGCCTGAAAGAGGCAGGAATCCAAGTCAATATAAGGCAAGCAAAGGTACCTTGGAATGACAATGCTAGAAACCATTTGACCAAGTAATTGACTCATGTCCCTCTTTCCTGGTCGAAATGCTGCTCGAAAACGGACAAATTGAATTCTCGCCCAATCTGGAGACGTTTGAGACTGCATTGGAAGAAATAGGAAACAACTTTACAAAAACGATGATTGCAGTAGAAAATCTCTTACCCGACCCTCACTTCCACCCATTCACAAAGTAATTCTTCACACCAACAAAAGACCTTTCATCAACAATAAATTTGAGGAGAGGACGAGTGGGACGGGACCAAACTTGAAGGCTATCTTCGAAGACGATACACACTTACAGGCAGTCAGAAAAGATGTACAGGTATTTCCGTGCTCGTATTGCAGGACTGCATTGGAAAGGCCTTCTCAGCAGCCAATAAATACGCGCAAACTTTTTCCAGTTACCTTGAGTTCTACAACATGGACGAGGCCCTCGGAATTGACTCGTTTCTTAACAAACATGTTCAGTTCTTGGCTTCTTCATTGGAAAAGCATCACATTGAAAGCCGAATGGCCATCAGCATTGTCGAGAAACGTGCTATCGGTTTGCTCCTTGTGGATGCTCGTGAATTTAAACAAAAGTTATGTCCCTCTCCCAATCGGTGCATTCAAGTACGACCCTTAAAGCACTTATAGTACATCCACGACGTTCTTCCCAACCAGGCACGCCAGATGGTCGACAAAGTTCTCAGTGGTCTTAATGACGCCCAATTCCGTCTGGATATGCGACCGAGCGATACACCTGAAATTGTGCAAAGTCTGCTCTTCTTGGACGAGATACAAGAACGAGTTTGTAGACCATTTTGAAGCGTAGATTGATTTTGTGGAAAGTGAAATTGACATCATCAGGGACATGTACGAACTCATTTCCAAGTTCAGTGTCCCCTCGCCCCCTGAAGACGACGTGATCTACCAGGTTTGTGAGTAAGAGCGACTCAGACTGTGACTCCCACAATAAATAATGTGCGTAACAGCATCGATAAAGTGTCCGCTGAGCGACAAGACATGATTCGGAAACTCTGTCTCTCGCTGGACAAGGACACATGTGAATTATTCAAAGAAATCAAGGAAATCAAGAAAAGTGTCCAAGTAGGTCGATATCTAATTCCAGAATCCATCCAATCTTGACCCGGCGGGAAATAAGGAGGAGATCCTGAGTTGTTTGGGAATTCACGGTGCACGTGTGGAGGAACTGAAAGAAAAGACGGAATTGTACAGGAGTCACCAACTGCGTTTTCAACTGGAGGTCACCACATATGAGGAGTTGGAAGACGTACAAGAGGAAATTTCGCTCAAAACGATTCTGTGGAATTCGATAGACGAATGGGAAACCCTGGTGCAGTCATGGATTGACGTTTGTTGATGATAAACAGTGGTAGGTCGATCTAAAGCAGTGCGACTTAGACCAACTTGACTCGATCACAGGTAAGTATTGGAAGATTGTGCAAAAACTGGACAAAGGACTGTCTCCGAATTTAATGACCAGCCAGTTGAAAGAACGGGTATGAAAGTTTTATGTATTAGCAGGTGAATTATATTAAGTACAAAATTCCTGTTTTGATGAACCTGAAAAACCCGGCCTTGAAAGCACGGCACTGGGCCGTGATCAATGAAATTATAAACATTGATTCCATGACTATCTGCAGTCTAGAGCAATGCAATGCCTTTGAATACGACCAGCAAATTAAGGAAATATCCACCAAGGCTTCATCCGAAGCCGCACTTGAGTCAATGTTCAAAAAAGTATTCAACTCCCAAAATCGTAGATCGAGGACTCGTGGAAGCATACCGAGTTCCACGTCCCTGTCTACAAAGAGCAAAGAGACGTTTATGTGCTTGGAGGAACTGAGGACATTGAGCAACTCTTGGATGATTCGATTGTGGGTGTCTCCAGTATCCTTTCCTCGAGAAATGTGGGCCCGATCAGTTCGAGAGTAGAAGAACTAAAAAAACAATTCCAAGTTTTTGAGGCCACGCTGGTAAGTGGAGTGATTATGGAGATCAGAACGAGTGGCTCGAATGCCAAAAGTCTTGGATGTACTTGGAATCCATCTTTTCTGCCCCTGAGATACAACGACAGCTTCCCGAGGAGTCCAAACTCTTTTCCAAAGTGGACAAGTCGTTCAAGGAAATAATGAGGAAGACTCATCGTGTGCCTCTGGCAATTCGAGCATGCACTCAGGCAGGTACCATATTCCCTCGAACAAGCAGGACTGGTTGATACTTTCACCAACAACAATCAAATGCTTCAACAAATTCTCAAATGTCTCGAAAAGTACTTGGAAACAAAAAGAGAGGCTTTTCCGCGGTTCTATTTTCTTTCCAACGATCAACTTTTGGACATTTTGGCTCAGACTCGAAACCCCATGGCAGTGCAGCCACATCTGAATAAATGTTTCGACGCAATAAAGTCTCTCGAATTCGAACCAAGCACTCCTAACATACTTGCCATGATATCTCCCGAAGGCGAAAAGGTCAAGTTAAGAAAAGTTCGTGTCACATAAATTGACCAAACAGGGTCTCCGTGCTCGTGGAAACGTGGAAGATTGGCTGTCCAATGTAGAAGAGGCCATGCTCATTAGTGTGCGTAATCACACCAAGAAGGCACTCCTCAGCAAAAAACCCTTTGAGGAGTGGGTCAAGACGTGGCCCTCGCAGGTGGTCTTGACAGTGTCCCAAATATGCTGGTGTGAGACCATCTCTCAAATATTATCCAATGGGTCACAAATGTCTGATTTTGAGCAAACGAGCGTAGCCCGATTGAATTATTTGGCTGATCAAGTGCGACAGCCCAACTCAGAGCTTTTTCAGCAAATTCTCTGCACACTTATAACAATCAATGTCCACTGCCGAGACATAGTTAGTCAACTTGTTGCAGACAGAGTAAAACATATTCAAGTAAAAATAGATCACTGACATTGGAGATTTTGCATGGGTAAAACAGCTGCGGTATTACTGGGAGGCCGAGGACTGTGTTGTGCGAATGTCTATTTCCGAATATAAATACGGCTACGAATATGTGGGAGCGTCCTCCCGACTGGTGATCACCCCCCTTACTGTATGTTCTCTCCTGTATTCAGGACCGTTGTTACATTTGTTTGATGGGCGCACTCCAGTTCGACCTTGGCGGGGCACCAGCTGGTCCTGCTGGCACCGGAAAGACCGAAACCACCAAAGACCTGGCCAAGACACTGGGAAAGCATTGTGTTGTGTTCAATTGTTCGGACGGATTGGACTATCAAGTTAAATTCATCAATTTATGTAGACCATGGGGAGGTTTTTCACTGGTCTTGTCCAGTCTGGCTCGTGGTGCTGTTTCGACGAGTTCAATCGAATTGATATTCAAGTCCTCTCAGTTATTGCCCAACAACTCATCACAATACGCAACGCAAAAGCAGCTAAACTAACCACATTCAACTTTGAAGGAAAAAATGTCCAACTTGTCCCGACTTGTGCTACTTTTATAACCATGAATCCTTCCTATGCTGGTCGTACAGAATTGCCTGACAACTTGAAAGCACTTTTCCGTCCCTTCTCTATGATGGTCCCCGATTACAGTCCTCCAAATTACTTTATTATATTAGAACTCATTGCAGAGGTCATTCTCTATTCACAAGGCTTCCAAACTTCTAAATACCTTTCCAACAAAGTTGTCCAACTTTACAAACTCTGTTCGGAGCAACTCTCCCAGCAGGATCACTACGATTTCGGCATGAGAGCCCTCAAATCAGTCTTGGTCATGGCCGGTTCGCAAAAACAACAAAATCCAGACGAGGATGAAAGCATCGTTTTGATCAGGGCAATCCGAGGGGCCAATCTCCCCAAATTTATGAGACGAGACGCGGATTTGTTTCTGGTGGAATGTTTAACTAACCCACAGGACATTGTCCTTGACTTGTTTCCAGGAATCACTGTTGGTGAAAACGACTACGAAGAGTTCAGTCGGGAAATTGGGAATATCTGTCAGAAAAACAACTTGAGTGTTGTGAAGGCACAGTCCAAGCAAATTGTCCAATTGTACGAGACAATGTTGGTAAGGCACGGAGTAATGCTGGTGGGACCCACCGGTGGTGGCAAGACGACGTTGTACCAAGTGAATGACATGTCACATTGAGTAGACGTTGGCACAAGTTGAGGGACACGTGGGATCAGTGGAGACTTGTGTGATCAACCCGAAAGCCATTTCAATGCAAGAACTCTACGGCGGCGTGAATAAACAGACTTTGGAGTGGAAAGACGGACTGATGGCCCTGACAATAAGAAAAGCCGTTTCTGTAAGTCATTGTCATTAAATACAGGCCAACAACCCCCACTGGGTCATCTGCGACGGACCTGTGGATGCTTCGTGGATCGAGAACATGAACACTGTACTTGACGACAATAAAATGCTTTGTCTGCCCAACAGTGAGCGTATTAAACTCACTCCAAACGTCCGCATGCTTTTCGAAGTCGAGGACCTGTCCGTCGCCTCGCCTGCAACTGTCAGTCGGTAGACAATTTTTTTGGACAAATAGATGTGGAATGCTCTACGTTGATTCACAAGATCTCGGATGGCTTCCGTGGGTGCAAAGATGGTTGAAGTCGCACAAGAAGAAACTAAGTGAGACCACTTTCAACCACATTCTCGAACTATTTACAAAATATGTAGACGAGGGTCTTCATTTTGTGTCCACCAAGACCACCCAGGTCATTCGGCAGGTTGCACGTGTCGAGAATTTGTAGTGTGATTTGGCCAAGGTTACTACTCTCTGCAAACTCATCGAGTCTATTCTCTTCCCCCTCAAAGAGCCTTCTCGAACCGTTATTTCCACAATTTTCGTTTTTTGCTACTTGTGGGCTATCGGAGGGAATTTAGTCGAGTCTGACTGGGATGTGTTTGATACGTTCATTAAACAACTCTTTGAAGAGAACGGCGACGTCAGGGTAGTTCCTGTCAATCAACAGATTCCCGGCCAAGGTGATCTCTGGAGTTACTACGTGGACACTGAGACAAGAAAAATGGAGCATTGGGAACGAGCCATTCCCCCCTTCCATTCGGGCAGTGGGTTCTTCGATATGATTGTCCCAAACAGTGACACTGTCAAATACGGCTTTTTGGCTGATAAGTTGATCACAGTCCAAATGCCCGTCATGTTTGTGGGGAAAAGTGGAGTTGGCAAGGTACCAAGTCATGGATGTCCCAGTCTGTAATTGCACGGAACACATTGCACCAATTGAGGACTCAGTCAAATGTCTTGCCTCTCTCCCTCAATTTTTCGGCGCAAACGAGCAGTGCCAGCATTCAGCAAATGATTGAAGCTAAACTTGAAAAACACCGCCGCAACATCTTAGGTGACTAATTGAGCATATTTCCTAGGGCCTTCGAAAGGGAAGCATATGGTGGTCTTCCTTGATGACGTAAACATGCCTAAACCCGACCTTTATGGGTGCCAGCCTCCAATCGAATTGTTGAGGCAGTTGCAGGACATGAGAGGATTATATGATCGGCAATCACTGGGCTGGCGATGGATCACAGTTGAGGGATTGTAATATTTCTAGGACGTGACATTGATGGCCGCCTGTGGACCTCAAGGGTGCATGACCAATCGCTTCACTCGGCATTTTTCCATCCTTAATGTCCCCCCTCCCTCAGATCACAACCTCAAACATATTTTCCAGGTGGTCTGGATGAGTATACTTCAGAACATTTTGCAAGTTATGGAATTTCCCCACCAAGTCAGACTGGCAGTCGACTCGGTGATTTTGGCCTCCGTCGAAATTTACCAGAGAATGCAGAACGAATTGCTCCCGACCCCCTCCAAGTGTCACTACTCGTTCAATCTGAGAGACTTGGCAAGATGTTTCCAAGGTAAGAGTGTGCACGTGTTTCAGGAATCATGCAAGTCAAGACCATCTTCGACGACCAATCACTTTACAAACTTTTCTATCATGAAATCACCAGGGCATTTCAAGACCGCCTCATCGATCAAACTGACCAAAATTTGTTTCAAACTATTTTGCGACAGACCTCTTCCACTTACGAAGTGTTTGGCTCAGTCATTTGTAGTCTTTCATGACCAACCCTCCAATTTACGGTGATTTGATGAACAGGGGAAAGTACGAGGAAATGGACAAAAACAAGCTGAGAAGAATGCTCACTGAGGTTAACGAGAGTTCTCTCTACTGTCAGTATCAAAGTGACTTGATCTTGTTTGAAGACGCCATTCAGCATGTTTCACGAATCGCCCGCATAATTCGCCAAGAACGGGGGAATGGACTCCTCGTGGGAGTTGGGGGAACGGGCAAGAAATGTTTCACCAGGTCAAACTGATTAGTCATTTCAGACTGGCCGCACAAATTTACGAATATGAGTGCTTTGAGATCAAAGTCACCCCCAAATACGACTCCAACGCCTTTAGAGAAGACGTCAAAAAACTTTACAAAATAGCGGGAATTGATGACCGGAATGTCGTCTTTCTGCTCGCAGATAATCAAATTAAAGACTTTCTTCAAGAAATAAACGACATTCTGAATTCCGGCCATGTGCCCGACTTATTTGAGGACGAGGATGTGGAACAAATTATAATGAGCTGTCAATCTGAGGGATTGACTGACAGTCGTGAGGCGGTCTATGAGTCGTTCATCGATCGTGTGCGGTAGTAATGTGATAGTCACTACTCAGGCGGAATCTGCACGTTGTCATTACACTGAGTGCGTCTGAATTTCGGACTGTTTACAGGATGTTTCCATCTTTGGTGAACTGCTGCATTATTGACTGGTTTGAAGAATGGAAAGATGAGGGACTGCACTCAGTGGCTCACTCATTTATCAGTAAAATAGAATTGAAAGACGAAAATTTAATGGTTGTGTTAATAAGCACAGTCTAGGGAAAATTGTGTGATTGCTGCATTCGAGTGCATCGCAGTGTCCACAAAATGTCAGTCAAATTTGAGGAAGAAATGGGAAGACATTATTGCCTCAATCCAGTCAGTTATATCGAATTACTCAACTTGTTTACATCTATGCTTAGCACGACCAAAGAGTAATTGCATTTTATTATTTCAAGGGACCTCTCTCGGGAACATCAAAAGATTAAAAACGGGTTGGCCAAACTGATAGAAACTAACCAAATCGTCATTTCAATGGAAAAACAACTCCATCAACTGGAGCCTGTGCTTAAAGAAAAGTCAAAGGAAACTGAAAAGTTAATGGAAAAGTTGTCGGAAGACCAGGACAAAGCAGATATTGTGAGGATCTGAAAGTAACGCTTAGACACGGAAACTGGTGCTAGAGGACGAGGCTGTGGTGAAAGTAAAGGCGGAAGAAACCAAGGCCATTGCGGAGGATGCTCAGCGTGACCTGAAGGAGGCTCTGCCTGAACTGGAGGCTGCCATTAAAGTAATTTGTTATGATGAGAAATAGTCCCTCGACGCACTCGATAAAAGTGACATTGCAGAAATCAGAGTATTCAAAACCCCACCCGAATTAGTGCAGACTGTCATGGAAGCTGTGTGTGTCCTCTTTCACTTAAAGTCTTTTCGAATCTTTGATTTAGAACCGACTGGGCGTCCGCAAAGCAACTGCTGTCGGACACTAACTTGATCAGAAAACTATACGACTACGATAAAGAGAACATAAACGATTCAGTGCTTCGGAAACTCAAGAAATACATCGAGAATGAGAACTTTACTCCTCAAGTGATTGAAAAAGTGTCAAAGTAAAGTCACTTTTTATGGTTTAGGCCTGTAAATCTTTATGCATGTGGGTTAGGGCTATTTATTTGTTTGCCCAAGTAAACAAAACTGTCCGGCCCAAAAAGGAAAGGTACATTAGTTGAAACACACAAGACTTGCTGTGGCCGAAAAAGACTTGAAGCAAGTCATGACGGTTCTCCACACCAAGCAGACCCAACTCAGCAACGTCCAACAACAAATCAGCGAATTACAAAATGCCTATGAGGCCAGTGTCCTTGAAAAGAGAAATTTGGAAAAACAGATTTCAACCACGACCGGTCGACTGAGACGCGCTTCTAAGCTAATGGAGGCTCTGGGCGACGAGAAAGAAATCTGGGAGGCCGAAATAAAAGTTTGGTAGAGAACGTCAAATTTTAGACACTGGAAAAAAAGATTGAGGACCTCGTTGGGATGTAATGGTGTGTTCTGCTTGGGTGACGTATGTGGGTGCATTCAGTGTTGGTTACCGAGAAAGACTAATATTGAAATGGGTCAAGTATGCGCGTAGAGAGGGAATACCAATATCAGAGGACTATGACATAATACAAATATTTGCCTCACCCTATCAAGTGCGCCACTGGACGTCCAACAAACTTCCCAACAATCAAGTCTCCATTCAGAACGCACTCCTCGCCACCAAAGGGAAACGATGGCCACTCATGATTGACCCACAAGGACAGGTCTCCTTCTTTGTTTTAAGAACAGGCCAACACGTGGATAAGAAGCATGGAGGCTGCCAATGACCTTAAAGTTATTAAAATGACGGACAAGCATTTTGCGAGGACATTAGAGAACGCAATTCGAATTGGGGTGCCTTTGTTGATCGAGGATGTGGGAGAGTCAGTGGACCCTCTTCTTTACTCAGTCCTCGAGAAGAGAGTGAGCGATAAATTTAATTGATAGGACGGGGTGATCACACTGGGGGACCGAGATGTGGAATACGACCCTCATTTCCGACTTTACATGACCACAAAATTGAACAATCCCGTTTACCAGCCCAACATATTCACACGAGTGACAGTAATCAATTTTACAGTCACACTGGGGGGACTCCAAGATCAACTGCTGAGGCAAGAGAACAATGATAAATGATAGTCATGTCGTCCAACTTGAGAAGCCAAAACTAGAACAAGACCGGAATGAATTGATCCTTCAAATAAACAATGACAGAAATCAACTTAAGGCAATCATCGACCGAGTCCTCGTCCTTTTGTACGACTCAGAAGGAAATGTCCTCGATAATACTCAACTCATCACTGCTCTCAACGAATCCAAAGTTGTTCAATTTTCTTACTCAGGCCAAATTCAGCCAAATCTCCTCTCGTCTTGCCCAGACGGAAATAACCGAAAAAGAGATTACTCGGGCACGGGACGTTTACATAAGTGTTGCTGAGCGAGGCGCAATTCTGTATTTTGTCATCGCGGACATGGCCAAAGTAGACCCAATGTACCAGTTCTCCCTCCAATACTTCAAACAGGCTTCAAATGCTTTCATTAACCACAAATAGATTTTCTCCCAATCCATTCTGGACTGTGTCGAGTCGGGGGACACCAGACTGGACTGTCTTGTCCAAGCAATATCCATCGACGCCTATTTGCACGTTTCTCGGTATTCCTTAGTCCTTAAAGTCAGGGGACTGTTTGAGAAACATAAACTTGTTTTTTCTTTTCTGTTATGCGTCGAAATAATGCTTGCCCGCAATGACCTCACATCCCACGAACTCGATTTGTTCATTCGAGGAGACATTGAGTCGATCATTTCCGAGGATCTCGCCAATTGCTTTGCACAAACACGTGCATATGTGACCAGTGGGGACTCAAAGGTCTATTTTATTCTCGATGGCAGATATTCTTGACAGACAATCAACTTGATGAATTCCATGTGGAGTCCGTTACACCTTTCCAAAAAATCCTGCTCGTAAAAGTCTGCCGACGTGATCAAGTAATCTATTTTCAGCCGACTGATTTAGCTGACTCACGCGATTTCCAACTTAATCAGAGACAACTTGGGACACGAGTACATCCAAACCAGGCCACTCGACATGTCCTCGGTTTATCAACACACCTCCAAAACGACTCCTCTCCTCTTGGTACTCAGCACTGGCTCAGACCCATTCGGGGCCATTCAAAAGCTGAGCGTTGAACATGAAATGCAGGACAGGTCTCCACCTCCTCATTAAAATGGTAGGTGTCTCTTTTTGTCTTTGGGACAAGGACAGGGACCTGTGGCAGAAAAGTATATCGAAACAGCCTTGAAGGATGGGAGTTGGGTTTTTCTGCAAAATTGTCATTTGGCAAAATCGTGGATGGCCCGCCTGGAGCAGATTGTCCTGAATATTCAAGAAAACCCCGAAGGTGTAAATGACTCGTTCCGACTATTCCTTTCCTCCATGCCAGCCTCATTTTTCCCCGTGACAGTCCTCCAGAATTGTGTCAAAGTGACGAATGAGGCTCCAAAGGGAATTCGGGCAAACGTGGAGAGGTCATTCCGGGAATTAGGCGAGGAATATTTCGAGGAGAAAGAAGGAGGTATTGGAGAGCTTACGTGGAGAAAACTGGTCTATAGTCTGAGTCTGTTTCACGCGGTCGTATTAGAGCGGAAGAAATACGGGCCACTGGGATGGAATATAATGGTAAGATTATTGTTACTTTACAAATAGTACGAGTTCACCGATTCTGACCGCGAATGTTCTCTTCTTAACGCTACGTTCTTATGCAGTGGCGGGACTATTCCCTGGCACTCCCTCAATTACATAAACAGAGAGGTAGTCACGTGTATTCATCACTAGATTACTTATGGGGGGAGAGAGATCACTGATTTTTAAGAGAACAAACATTTTCTAGACGGACTGCCTTTGCAAGATTCACCTAATATATTCGGGATGCACGAAAATGCAAATATATCATTCCAAGTATGTTTTCACTCTCAGTCGATAGTTGTCACAATCCTCTGACTTGCTAGAGACCATCAGGAACATTAAACCACACATCGCGGTCAAAGGAACTGGGCAAACTAGTGACGAGATCGTAAAGGAATTAATCAACTCAATTCAACAACAATTGCCCCTAAAACTAGCAAAATACACATTGGTTGACCAATCCACTCATCCAATAGACCAAGAGCAATTCCCTCGCCATTTTCTTATCACAAGAAATAGAAAAAATGACCTATCTGCTGGAAACTATTCAGGTCTGATCATCTCATCATTTGCAGAAGTCCCTCAATCACTTGCAGAGAGCAATCCAAGGATTCCAAGTCCTCACTGAAGACTTGGAAATGTGCTACAATTCTTTATTGAAAAATCAGGCAATTATCAGTTCTTCATGAAACAGGTCCCCTCAATATGGGAGAGGGTCGCTTACCCTTCCCTTCACTCTCTCTCCTCCTGGATTCTCGATCTTACAATGCGATGTGAATTCTTCAATTTTTGGATTAAAAATGGCACTCCTAAATCTTTTTGGATACCTGCCTTGTTCTTCCCCCAAGGTTGACACAACTCACTCTATCAGGCTTCCTCACTGCCGTGTTACAGAACTATTCCCGCAAATATCAACTCCCCATTGACACTCTTTCCTTTAGTTTCCAACCTCTTCCCCAATACATCCACCAATCAAACCTCGCAGAAGAGATCAGGACTCGCAAATTTGGCCAACCATTGTCAGTCGATACTCAAGTTAGTCTTAGTCACTACTCCATAGATTCAAGACATTGAAGACGGCGCTCTCATTCACGGACTTTACACCCAAGGCTTCCGATGGAGTGACCAGGGTCAAATGGACGAGATGAACTACAGGGAAATGTCCTCCATTATGCCTGTCATCCACGTCTTACCCACACAGAATTTCACTCCTCCAAGCCACGATTACATAGCCCCTCTCTATAAAACCACGCAGAGGTCAGGAGTCCTCTCAACTACTGGTTTATATTTATTCTAGAACGATAGGTCATTCTACTAACTTTATTGTGGCAGTCAACCTTCCCACTGACCAAAAGGACAGTCACTGGATACAGCGAGGGGCAGCTCTATTTTGCCAATTGGCCGACTAATATTAACTTTTATTAACATTCGCTTGTCTCGTTAATCCAACCAAAACAAAATATTAAATCCCCTAGATCAGGGGTCGGCAAAAGTGGGCTCGCAAGCTTTTGTTGGCTCTTTAAGTCTTAAGTAGGCTCTTTCAATTTTATTATTTTTATAACTATTTATTTGTTTTTATATATGATTTTTGTAAAATTATTTAAAAGTTTACATATTTAGTCGTAAATTTTGCTCATACGAAATAGCATGTATCTCAAGCTTCGGTTAAAAATGGCTCTTTCATTTTTAATTTTTTTGTTAATTTTTTCTTTATTAATAACTCATCAAAGAAATAAGGAATCACATTTCACATAAATGAGTCTAACTAATTATATTTTTTTAAATGAATGTCTAATTAATTTTATGAATTTGAATTTTTTTATTTTGACAAGTGGTAAAAAAACTCTTCAATTTTTCGAAATTTCCAAAAATGTTCAAAATTGGCACTTCTCCAAAAGAATTTTCCGACCCCTGCCCTAGATAATCTGAAAAATCAAATTTTCGCCAATTAATTCCCGATTTTAACAAATGTCAAGTGATTAATATTGTTAAATCATTGTCAAAAAAATGACATCTCATCATTAACATTCTCAAAAATTACTAAATGTTATAGTTCGTCAAAGAATGCTGAGAAGAATAAAAATAAAAAAGAATATATTCTAAGTATAAATTCGATTTGCAATACTACAGAATTCCTTACTCAGTTCTCTTGATATAAAAAAGCTAATTTAACCAAACTGCCCTCAATGTTTTACTGCTTTGAGTTATTTCAAGAATTTATTTAATAATATGGGCAGACGAATACGGATAGGCAACCGGTTACATTGTACTTTGAAACTCTAATTTACCTGCGTAACTAATAAATAAGAATGCTTGCTTTATTTGACACGATTATTTGATAAAATGTTAATTATAAACTCGAATTTATCTAGCCGCAAACAAGTGTTCATGTGACATGGGCAGCTTGTTACATTTTTTGACCTTGTTAACGTGCAAATAAAATTTTTCGATTATCCCAAACATTATTTATATATAATAGCCATAAATTTCAACTGTCAAGACCTGATTACACCTGAACTAAACATAGGCTCGTAAAATAATTTCGGGCTAACAATTCTTTTTTTTAATTTTCTTATCATGTTGTGTTTACTTTTTTAATAATTACAAAATATGTATATGTTTACACTGATTTGTATGGTTAAATAAACTACAAAATGAGGTTAAATCTCTGATATTTTAATACAGCTTAATAGATAGAATTACGGTTAAAATTAGGGGTAAAGTTTGGAAGTGGTTAGGACTAGTATATGGTTTGGATTAGTAAGTGGTTGAGGTTAGGATATGGCAGGAATTAGGGTGAAGATATGATATGATTGAGTGAAGGTTAAGAAAATCATTTTAATGAAAATCTTGTCAGAAAAGCTTATAAATTCGACATGCTTGCTAATGAACTGAGAGTAATCTACAATGCCAAGGCAACTACGTATTATTGGTACAAATATGAAACGGTGTTGTGTGAAAATTCTATGAACATCACTGCTATTCAATCAATCTCGAAGGACCCACACAAGCTTGCATTCATTTATGAAAAACTTTGTAGACTATGCGTGTAGAGCATTAATTTAAAAGAATGGAAAAAGTCTCGGTTTACAAATGAATCAACGGAGAAAGCATTTCCATGTGAGGCCATCGAGTCAAACTTGAGAATGACCACAGAAGAACCAAACCCTGTGAGATAAATGAATGGGACCTTTAAAGAGATCGGTTGTGGTTCAAGGAAGAGGAAAATCAACTGAAAGTGGACGCATTAATAATAAAGTTACACTCAACCCTCTCAAATTGGCCATTTTTGACAATTTATTTCTGGAAAATTGAAAAACTCTACAAAATAATAAATTTTCAAATTGGCCACAAATTTTAATTTTTTTAGTAGCATAATTTTTATTTTTCAAAATTTTTTAATAAATTTAATTTTATTAATTTTCGCAGACAAGTTAAATTATTGATAATACATTCTAGAAAACTTTCTGATTCTGGAATTATTCCGTAAAAAGAAGAAAGTTATTCGGTTTGATCGCAATCCTCAAAATTTAGCGTATCCATTTTGAAGAAGCAATTTTCAAGTTGTGTGAGGTTACTGTGAAGGTTGTTACAAACAATCAGAATGTCATTAATCAAGTCTATTTTTATTATGGATGATTTTAAACTGGTGAATAATCCTTATAAAGAGATTTACTATTCTTCATTTGACCCAGACATCAAAATACATATCTGTAACTAATTTTGGGACTGGTTTTTGTTAAAATTTGGTTTTTCTTTTAATTAAATCAATAAAAAATTGTGCAAGTTTGGATTTAATTCTGACTAGTGAATGTAATAATAAAGAAAAGTGGAAACAAGAAATATCAGAATAATTAGGTTAGTTATTGAGTACCGTCAAAATATTTTTTCAGTTACATTCACTTGTGCAGATTATATTATTTGGGATAGGGTGGTCACAGAGGTTGCATTTGAGATACTTTTATTTTCACACTGTTGTCGGCTAATAAGATATTTAGTTTTTTCGTCACTGTTGTAATTCTTATATGAGAATAAAAAGTATACATTGTGGGTTAGGACCCATTTGTGAACATGCACATTTTCTGGTCTTTAAAAAACTACACAGTCAGTAATTTAAAATATTTAAGGTTGAGGCGACGACTGATTTTTGGCGAATAAAAATGGTATTTGATTGCATGTAACTTTAATGTTAGAATAAGATTTGTACTGATGTGTTAATGCGACTAGACGTGCAAAAGCATCTACATTCACGTAACGAAGGTTATCACAGCTATAAAGATCTCTAATAATTCGAAATATTTAAATATACATATAGAATAATTTATCCAAACCTATCAAGTGAGTTATTTAGTATTCTCTCTAGCGAGTCTCCATCACAGACACTAGTTTTATTTGCTAATTGGCCATTTCTCAAATTGGCCAACAATATTGAAGGAACCAAAAATGGCCAATTTGAGAGGGTTGAGTGTATATCCATTCTAAAAAAACTTTTTGTTTTTTTAAAGTAGCATTAACGGTCAGCTGTATTCTATATCATCAACTGTTTGTTTATTATTATTATTATTATTTGCAACATACGTAGAATCATATTAGTTATAATTTTACTCGTGCAGCATTAAAAACAATCCTTTGAACCAGCCTCCTCCAACCTCCTCTGTCGTGAGCGAGTTTCCTCAGCTCGTCCAGATCCTCACCACTCCTTAGCCTTTTCTTCACACATTTCAGGTCTCCGTCAAGTGTTTCCGGCAGCGTAACACGTGGACGTCCACGGAAGCTCGATCCCTCTTTCAGGAAGTAGCCCTCCATTGCTATGTTAGCTGGGGCAAGCATGTCCATTCGTAGAATATGGCCAAATAACCTCCACCGCATATTGACGATTTCCACACTCAGAGGGCCAGTTCTGCATCTATTGTATAGCGATTCCTGGTTGATTCTTATAGGCCAGTTCAATCCCAGTAGGGATCTAAGTTGCCTGCGGTGAAAAGAATCGAGTCCACGTTGTTCAGTACTAGACATTCCCCAGGTCGCCGAATTATATGTCAGGATTGGTTTGACAAAGGCTTCATACATCCTCAGACGAAGTGACGTACAGAGTCGTCGTTTGCCGATCCACTCTTTCTTTATCTTGTTCATCGTGGCCCAAGCGAGAGCCTTTCTTCTGACAATATCATGGCCGTCCCCAAGTAGAGAACCAAGTTTGTTCGTTTTGCGCCAGGCTTCACTTGAGCTGCTCTCCATCCTCATGATTTCAACGATGTCGGTTTTTCCAACGTTCATTTTAAGGAACCATCTGTTCAGCTCAGCAGGTGCCACTTCAAGGAGTCGAAGTAAGGCCGATTTGTCGTCTGACACGAAGTCGACGTCATCTGCATATACAATTTCGACGATATTGCCAGCATAGAATTTTCGAAGGTCTCGTAGTGCCGTCTCCAGATAGATCACGAATAGCAACGGCGAGAGGGCGTCTCCCTGAGGGGTACCGACGTTGCACGTGAATTCACGGGAAAACGCCGTGCCGACCCGCACCTTGAGCTTTGTGTTCGATAGTAGTACTCTTATCATATTGACAGAGTCAGGGTCCAGGAATTGTTCCAGTATTTTGAGGAGTAGACCACGGCGTACCGTGTCAAAGGCCCTAGACAGGTCTATTCCCAGGACTGTTGTTGCACTTTTGTATCTCTGGGTGATAGCGCAGTACCACTTGTGGGCCCAGACAGCATCGGCGGTGGATCTTCCTGTCCTAAATCCACTATGACTCGGGGATAGATAGTTGTCCACTTGTTTGTTTCGTATTTGATATTTATGTAACATAAAAATAATAAAGTATTAAATAAATTTGTAATGGTTTTTTTCTAAAATTTAAAAAAGAACTTATTTCAAAATTAATTTTCTAATTGAATAAAAATAATTCATCCGGTGGAAATATTGAACATAATTTAAATGATTTTTTAAATACATTTAGAGAGTGCCATTTCAAAAATCCACTTACCTGGTCGTGGATGCCTGTTATCACTTAGGCAGGCATTCCATCCTTTAGTCATCCATTGCACTTTGGATCGCTATCGGGTGAGGTCGGTTCCAGTCGGGCTGTCCTACGGCATATTTTTTTCGTGTGCTCTTGTGCATTTTTATTTTTGTTCCAATCCATGCATACTAATTGGTATACTAATGAAATTGCAGTTATCACGACTGCAATACTGACTGCCGGTTGTTGACAATTGATTACTACTTTTTCAACTCAGTATTTACATTTTAAAGCGATAAAGTTTCTTTATCTAAAAATTGTTTAAATTGATTTAGTAGATTAGTAACTTAGGATTTTTTAGTAGCGAAAAATAAAGCTTTAAAAAAATTGAAAGTAAATCAACCAACTGCACTTTAAAGTCTTTCGGGCCCGAAGACTAAGCTATTTGACTCCGCAGTGCGTATGGAATGGTATTTTCGGCGAGCACACCGAGACTTGCTGGAAAAGCTAGTTCGTCTCTCTCCGGTCATTTGTTTTCGACAAAATCTTCGATCCTCCAAACGATAGCAGCTGAGTCATCATCTTGTCGACTATTCCAAAAGTTTCGGAAGCAAGGGGTCGAACTCGAAAGTTTCAGAATTGTCTTTTTTACTTTATCCTTTTCTTTTACTCGACCTGGGCATCAGCTCATTTAACGACCTTATTCACTTGTGTGTGGCGAGGAATACTCACCAGCACTCTTTCTATAAGATAGGGTATGCAAACCGTTCGAAAAAATTGTGCTCCCCTACCTGCAGGTGTGGGGCTGGTAGATATCCATACCTATGCGTAAACTAATACCAATACATAAATATTTGTCGTTCAGGAGCAATCTTGTCCCTTGAATTTGGAGAGCTTTGAGTCAGTCTCAGCTGTGTGACAGTTAAAGAGGTCAGCTGAAGTTGATCCAGTTTAAAACGAATTGACTGAAATTTTTTTTGCATAAAGTTAGGTTGAACTTTAACTTTCTAAGATAAAATAGATCAAGTTGATATCTTTTTAAACTAAATCAGCAACAATTTAATATCCACAAATACAAGACAATTGACTATTGTTCTGAAAAATTATTTTTCTGAAATTTTGCGTCAGACGTAACGGAAGCATTTGTATCAGAAAACATTCCACTCTATAAATTGAGAAAAAGAGCATTTATCACTTATTCGAATTTATTGGGCATCCACCTCCTTCAGAGTTTACTTGCCACAATATAGTGGAAATTTTACAAGCATTTGCTATAAAGAACAATTATCGAAGACAATTGTTCAAAGAAATTGGGTACCCGCAAGAACCAATAGCTGCGAGATTAGGGAGCTGACTCAAATCTGTTTCTTATTATGCTACAAACTGTCAAATGTTATTCAAGTATGGATTTCTTTAAAAGGAGATTTTTTGCTTATTAAAAAAGCGAAAGAATGTTTATTTAATAAACAACATAATGGAGATCACAATATTCACTTATCATATTTGCTGGATGATTTAGAATTGACAAATTTTATATTAACAAAATGATGAATTATAATGACATTCTAAATATGACAATATGTGTATTAACAATGATTATTTTACTTCTAATTACGGAGCCCGAAAAACGATTATTGAAAAAACATTTTAAAGAACTACTATGAGTAAAGGTTGACACTTTTTACAATTTGTAAAAATGAATCTGACAAAGTCGATGGTTTTTCAATTTATCCATTTCAATAAAAGTATCATAAGTTTGTTAATAGTTTTATTCATTCTTTATAAATTTAATATCTTCATATTTTGCAATTGAGCATCTTAATGGAAATAATTGTACTTATGAATAGGCAACGTCCAGAGTGGTGAGTGGCTAATGATTAATGACCATCAACTTTTATTAAAATATTGTATTGCTTAAATGGCTCAGCTCTGAAATTAATCAGATTCGGGAGAGCATATTCATAATATTCAGACAATACTCCAAAGCGAGGTCAATCTCTGCAGTTGAAAGAGACTTCTCAAAACATGCTGGGTCCATTAGATTTGCCAGTAAGAAATCTGTTAATACTTGGTCAGCTCAGGTTTTCATTTTTTCTAAAATAGCCGTACATTCATAATCCATGTAAGTCTGTTCAAGTTTTCTACAAAATGACTAATCTTCGTAAAATCATTTTGCATTTTGTCTACAACGACAGCAATTGGTTTAATCAGCAGCAAATCATTGATTTTTTGTTGATTAAAATCAAATGATTTAAATCAAATAACACTGCTAAACAGTGACCTTAATAGACGCTATAAGCAAAGATTCTCGCTGATATTTACAAACTCGTGAGACCTAGTGCTTACAAAAATATTTTTCTCGAAATCCTGCAAGGTAAGTTAGTTAGTTACTCCGACCTCTCTAGCTTGTAGGAGGCCGGCTGTCCTTAGACACTCAGCAGCGAGTGCTGGGCGCTTCCATAAGTCTATAATGCCCACCGGAGGCCCGGTCCGGAGAAAGCTTCTCGAAGCAATAGGCATAGATGGCCCGGATGATGAGACTAATAGCCAGATTCATCAATTAGGAGGAAATGTCCAGAACGAAGTTGTGCCAAAGATGTTCTCGTTTCTCTGTCCAGCTAAGACTCCGAGTCGTTCACCAGAGGAAAGGAGTCGTCTAGTAATTTATTCCAGGCAAGTTTTCGAATAGTCTTAATGGAGACATGGTCGTGTATCTGCTTTGTCCTCGATTTCTCGGAGGAAGGCTCAGAAATTTTAGACAGTTCACTGGTTAGATTTGCAATGGTAGGTACTATCATACGGCTGTTTTTTGTATGAGAGAGGAAATGACATAGGTAGTCTGATTCATGGCTGTACTGAGGAATTGCAGGTTCCGCATGCGAAGGTGATCTTCCACAGGGAGAATGGTGGTTTCCCATTGGAGATGGTCGGAAGGAGTGAATAGCATGCATCTAGTAATTGTTTAGAGAGCACCATTTTGAATCCTTTGAAGTTTTTGATTGTTACTGGATGAAAGAGAAGAGCCCCAAGCGGGGCTAGCGTAGTTAAGGGAGGTCCTGACATATTATTTGTAGATTATTCTTAGCGTTTCTTAGTCTTGACCGAAGGAGGATCCGGACACTGCACGGAGGACACTAGATTACTTATGGGGGGAGAGTCACTGATCAATGGGATCTGCGCTGTCTGGGAGTTATTCTCGACCGATTTATCAACCAACAAATTCTCGAAGATACGAACATTAATGGGCAATATGACCCTATTTTTAAAGAGAACAAACATTTTCTAGACGGACTGCCTTTGCAAGATTCACCTAATATATTCGGGATGCACGAAAATGCAAATATATCATTCCAAGTATGTTTTCACCCTCAGTCGATAGTTGTCACAATCCTCTGACTTGCTAGAGACCATCAGGAACATTAAACCACACATCGCGGTCAAAGGAACTGGGCAAACTAGTGACGAGATCGTAGAGGAATTAATCAACTCAATTCAACAACAATTGCCCCTAAAACTAGCAGAATACACATTGGTTGACCAATCCACTCATCCAATAGACCAAGAGCAATTCCCTCGCTATTTTCTTATCACAAGAAATAGAAAAAATGGCTTATCTGCTGGAAACTATTCAGGTCTGATGATCTCATCATTTTCAGAAGTCCCTCAATCACTTGCAGAGAGCAATCCAAGGATTCCAAGTCCTCACTGAAGACTTGGAAATGTGCTACAATTCTCTATTGAAAAACCAGGCAATTATCAGTCCTTCATGAAACAGGTCCCCTCAATATGGGAGAGGGTCGCTTACCCTTCCCTTCACTCTCTCTCTTCCTGGATTCTCGATCTTACAATGCGATGTGAATTCTTCAATTTTTGGATTAAAAATGGCACTCCTAAATTTTTTTGGATACCTGCCTTGTTCTTCCCCCAAGGTTGACACAACTCACTCTATCAAGCTTCCTCACTGCCGTGTTACAGAACTATTCCCGCAAATATCAACTCCCCATTGACACTCTTTCCTTTAGTTTCCAACCTCTTCCCCAATACATCCACCAATCAAACCTCGCAGAAGAGATCAGGACTCGCAAATTTGGCCAACCATTGTCAGTCGATACTCAAGTTAGTCTTAGTCACTACTCCATAGATTCAAGACATTGAAGACGGCGCTCTCATTCACGGACTTTACACCCAAGGCTTCCGATGGAGTGACCAGGGTCAAATGGACGAGATGAACTACAGGGAAATGTCCTCCATTATGCCTGTCATCCACGTCTTACCCACACAGAATTTCACTCCTCCAAGCCACGATTACATAGCCCCTCTCTATAAAACCACGCAGAGGTCAGGAGTCCTCTCAACTACTGGTTTATATTTATTCTAGAACGATAGGTCATTCTACTAACTTTATTGTGGCAGTCAACCTTCCCACTGACCAAAAGGACAGTCACTGGATACAGCGAGGGGCAGCTCTATTTTGCCAATTGGCCGACTAATATTAACTTTTATTAACATTCGCTTGTCTCGTTAATCCAACCAAAACAAAATATTAAATCCCCTAGATCAGGGGTCGGCAAAAGTGGGCTCGCAAGCTTTTGTTGGCTCTTTAAGTCTTAAGTAGGCTCTTTCAATTTTATTATTTTTATAACTATTTATTTGTTTTTATATATGATTTTTGTAAAATTATTTAAAAGTTTACATATTTAGTCGTAAATTTTGCTCATACGAAATAGCATGTATCTCAAGCTTCGGTTAAAAATGGCTCTTTCATTTTTAATTTTTTTTGTTAATTTTTTCTTTATTAATAATTGATAACTCACCAAAGAAATAAGGAATCACATTTTCCATTAATGAGTCTAATTAATTTTATTTTTTTAAATGAATGTCTAATTAATTTTATGAATTTGAATTTTTGATTTGGACAAATGGTAAAAAAAGGCTCTTCAATTTTTCGAAATTTCCAAAAATGTTCAAAAATGGCACTTTTCCGAAAGTATTTTCCGAATCCTGCCCTAGATAATCTGAAAAATCAAATTTTCGCCAATTAATTCCCGATTTTAACAAATGTCAAGTGATTAATATTTTTAAATCATTGTCAAAAAAATGACATCTCATCATTAACATTCTCAAAAATTACTAAATGTTATAGTTCGTCAAAGAATGCTGAGAAGAATAAAAATAAAAAAGAATATATTCTAAGTATAAATTCGATTTTGCAATACTACAGAATTCCTTACTCAGTTCTCTTGATATAAAAAAGCTAATTTAACCAAACTGCCCTCAATGTTTTACTGCTTTGAGTTATTTCAAGAATTTATTATATAATATGGGCAGACGAATACGGATAGGCAACCGGTTACATTGTACTTTGAAACTCTAATTTACCTGCGTAACTAATAAATAAGAATGCTTGCTTTATTTTGACACGATTATTTGATAAAATGTTAATTATAAACTCGAATTTATCTAGCCGCAAACAAGTGTTCATGTGACATGGGCAGCTTGTTACATTTTTTGACCTTGTAAACGTGCAAATAAAATTTTTCGATTATCCCAAACATTATTTATATATAATAGCCATAAATTTCAACTGTCAAGACCTGATTACACCTGAACTAAACATAGGCTCGTAAAATAATTTCGGGCTAACAATTCTTTTTTTTAACTTTTAACATGCTGTGTTTACTTTTTTAATAATTACAAAATATGTATATGTTTACAATGATTTGTATGGTTAAATAAACTACAAAATGAGGTTAAATCTCTGATATTTTAATACAGCTTAATAGATAGAATTACGGTTAAAATTAGGGGTAAAGTTTGGAAGTGGTTAGGACTAGTATATGGTTTGGATTAGTAAGTGGTTGAGGTTAGGATATGGCAGGAATTAGGGTGAAGATATGATATGATTGAGTGAAGGTTAAGAAAATCATTTTAATGAAAATCTTGTCAGAAAAGCTTATAAATTCGACATGCTTGCTAATGAACTGAGAGTAATCTACAATGCCAAGGCAACTACGTATTATTGGTACAAATATGAAACGGTGTTGTGTGAAAATTCTATGAACATCACTGCTATTCAATCAATCTCGAAGGACCCACACAAGCTTGCATTCATTTATGAAAAACTTTGTAGACTATGCGTGTAGAGCATTAATTTAAAAGAATGGAAAAAGTCTCGGTTTACAAATGAATCAACGGAGAAAGCATTTCCATGTGAGGCCATCGAGTCAAACTTGAGAATGACCACAGAAGAACCAAACCCTGTGAGATAAATGAATGGGACCTTTAAAGAGATCGGTTGTGGTTCAAGGAAGAGGAAAATCAACTGAAAGTGGACGCATTAATAATAAAGTTACACTCAACCCTCTCAAATTGGCCATTTTTGACAATTTATTTCTGGAAAATTGAAAAACTCTACAAAATAATAAATTTTCAAATTGGCCACAAATTTTAATTTTTTTAGTAGCATAATTTTTATTTTTCAAAATTTTTTTAATAAATTTTAATTTTATTAATTTTCGCAGACAAGTTAAATTATTGATAATACATTCTAGAAAACTTTCTGATTCTGGAATTATTCCGTAAAAAGAAGAAAGTTATTCGGTTTGATCGCAATCCTCAAAATTTAGCGTATCCATTTTGAAGAAGCAATTTTCAAGTTGTGTGAGGTTACTGTGAAGGTTGTTACAAACAATCAGAATGTCATTAATCAAGTCTATTTTTATTATGGATGATTTTAAACTGGTGAATAATCCTTATAAAGAGATTTACTATTCTTCATTTGACCCAGACATCAAAATACATATCTGTAACTAATTTTGGGACTGGTTTTTGTTAAAATTTGGTTTTTCTTTTAATTAAATCAATAAAAAATTGTGCAAGTTTGGATTTAATTCTGACTAGTGAATGTAATAATAAAGAAAAGTGAAAACAAGAAATATCAGAATAATTAGGTTAGTTATTGAGTACCGTCAAAATATTTTTTCAGTTACATTCACTTGTGCAGATTATATTATTTGGGATAGGGTGGTCACAGAGGTTGCATTTGAGATACTTTTATTTTCACACTGTTGTCGGCTAATAAGATATTTAGTTTTTTCGTCACTGTTGTAATTCTTATATGAGAATAAAAAAGTATACATTGTGGGTTAGGACCCATTTGTGAACATGCACATTTTCTGGTCTTTAAAAAAACTACACAGTCAGTAATTTAAAATATTTAAGGTTGAGGCGACGACTGATTTTTGGCGAATAAAAATGGTATTTGATTGCATGTAACTTTAATGTTAGAATAAGATTTGTACTGATGTGTTAATGCGACTAGACGTGCAAAAGCATCTACATTCACGTAACGAAAGTTATCACAGCTATAAAGATCTCTAATAATTCGAAATATTTAAATATACATATAGAATAATTTATCCAAACCTATCAAGTGAGTTATTTAGTATTCTCTCTAGCGAGTCTCCATCACAGACACTAGTTTTATTTGCTAATTGGCCATTTCTCAAATTGGCCAACAATATTGAAGGAACCAAAAATGGCCAATTTGAGAGGGTTGAGTGTATATCCATTCTAAAAAAACTTTTTGTTTTTTAAAGTAGCATTAACGGTCAGCTGTATTCTATATCATCAACTGTTTGTTTATTATTATTATTATTTGCAACATACGTAGAATCATATTAGTTATAATTTTACTCGTGCAGCATTAAAAACAATCCTTTGAACCAGCCTCCTCCAACCTCCTCTGTCGTGAGCGAGTTTCCTCAGCTCGTCCAGATCCTCACCACTCCTTAGCCTTTTCTTCACACATTTCAGGTCTCCGTCAAGTGTTTCCGGCAGCGTAACACGTGGACGTCCACGGAAGCTCGATCCCTCTTTCAGGAAGTAGCCCTCCATTGCTATGTTAGCTGGGGCAAGCATGTCCATTCGTAGAATATGGCCAAATAACCTCCACCGCATATTGACGATTTCCACACTCAGAGGGCCAGTTCTGCATCTATTGTATAGCGATTCCTGGTTGATTCTTATAGGCCAGTTCAATCCCAGTAGGGATCTAAGTTGCCTGCGGTGAAAAGAATCGAGTCCACGTTGTTCAGTACTAGACATTCCCCAGGTCGCCGAATTATATGTCAGGATTGGTTTGACAAAGGCTTCATACATCCTCAGACGAAGTGACGTACAGAGTCGTCGTTTGCCGATCCACTCTTTCTTTATCTTGTTCATCGTGGCCCAAGCGAGAGCCTTTCTTCTGACAATATCATGGCCGTCCCCAAGTAGAGAACCAAGTTTGTTCGTTTTGCGCCAGGCTTCACTTGAGCTGCTCTCCATCCTCATGATTTCAACGATGTCGGTTTTTCCAACGTTCATTTTAAGGAACCATCTGTTCAGCTCAGCAGGTGCCACTTCAAGGAGTCGAAGTAAGGCCGATTTGTCGTCTGACACGAAGTCGACGTCATCTGCATATACAATTTCGACGATATTGCCAGCATAGAATTTTCGAAGGTCTCGTAGTGCCGTCTCCAGATAGATCACGAATAGCAACGGCGAGAGGGCGTCTCCCTGAGGGGTACCGACGTTGCACGTGAATTCACGGGAAAACGCCGTGCCGACCCGCACCTTGAGCTTTGTGTTCGATAGTAGTACTCTTATCATATTGACAGAGTCAGGGTCCAGGAATTGTTCCAGTATTTTGAGGAGTAGACCACGGCGTACCGTGTCAAAGGCCCTAGACAGGTCTATTCCCAGGACTGTTGTTGCACTTTTGTATCTCTGGGTGATAGCGCAGTACCACTTGTGGGCCCAGACAGCATCGGCGGTGGATCTTCCTGTCCTAAATCCACTATGACTCGGGGATAGATAGTTGTCCACTTGTTTGTTTCGTATTTGATATTTATGTAACATAAAAATAATAAAGTATTAAATAAATTTGTAATGGTTTTTTTCTAAAATTTAAAAAAGAACTTATTTCAAAATTAATTTTCTAATTGAATAAAAATAATTCATCCGGTGGAAATATTGAACATAATTTAAATGATTTTTTAAATACATTTAGAGAGTGCCATTTCAAAAATCCACTTACCTGGTCGTGGATGCCTGTTATCACTTAGGCAGGCATTCCATCCTTTAGTCATCCATTGCACTTTGGATCGCTATCGGGTGAGGTCGGTTCCAGTCGGGCTGTCCTACGGCATATTTTTTTTCGTGTGCTCTTGTGCATTTTTATTTTTGTTCCAATCCATGCATACTAATTGGTATACTAATGAAATTGCAGTTATCACGACTGCAATACTGACTGCCGGTTGTTGACAATTGATTACTACTTTTTCAACTCAGTATTTACATTTTAAAGCGATAAAGTTTCTTTATCTAAAAATTGTTTAAATTGATTTAGTAGATTAGTAACTTAGGTTTTTTTTAGTAGCGAAAAATAAAGCTTTAAAAAAATTGAAAGTAAATCAACCAACTGCACTTTAAAGTCTTTCGGGGCCCGAAGACTAAGCTATTTGACTCCGCAGTGCGTATGGAATGGTATTTTCGGCGAGCACACCGAGACTTGCTGGAAAAGCTAGTTCGTCTCTCTCCGGTCATTTGTTTTCGACAAAATCTTCGATCCTCCAAACGATAGCAGCTGAGTCATCATCTTGTCGACTATTCCAAAAGTTTCGGAAGCAAGGGGTCGAACTCGAAAGTTTCAGAATTGTCTTTTTTACTTTATCCTTTTCTTTTACTCGACCTGGGCATCAGCTCATTTAACGACCTTATTCACTTGTGTGTGGCGAGGAATACTCACCAGCACTCTTTCTATAAGATAGGGTATGCAAACCGTTCGAAAAAATTGTGCTCCCCTACCTGCAGGTGTGGGGCTGGTAGATATCCATACCTATGCGTAAACTAATACCAATACATAAATATTTGTCGTTCAGGAGCAATCTTGTCCCTTGAATTTGGAGAGCTTTGAGTCAGTCTCAGCTGTGTGACAGTTAAAGAGGTCAGCTGAAGTTGATCCAGTTTAAAACGAATTGACTGAAATTTTTTTGCATAAAGTTAGGTTGAACTTTAACTTTCTAAGATAAAATAGATCAAGTTGATATCTTTTTAAACTAAATCAGCAACAATTTAATATCCACAAATACAAGACAATTGACTATTGTTCTGAAAAATTATTTTTCTGAAATTTTGCGTCAGACGTAACGGAAGCATTTGTATCAGAAAACATTCCACTCTATAAATTGAGAAAAAGAGCATTTATCACTTATTCGAATTTATTGGGCATCCACCTCCTTCAGAGTTTACTTGCCACAATATAGTGGAAATTTTACAAGCATTTGCTATAAAGAACAATTATCGAAGACAATTGTTCAAAGAAATTGGGTACCCGCAAGAACCAATAGCTGCGAGATTAGGGAGCTGACTCAAATCTGTTTCTTATTATGCTACAAACTGTCAAATGTTATTCAAGTATGGATTTCTTTAAAAGGAGATTTTTTGCTTATTAAAAAAGCGAAAGAATGTTTATTTAATAAACAACATAATGGAGATCACAATATTCACTTATCATATTTGCTGGATGATTTAGAATTGACAAATTTATATTAACAAAATGATGAATTATAATGACATTCTAAATATGACAATATGTGTATTAACAATGATTATTTTACTTCTAATTACGGAGCCCGAAAAACGATTATTGAAAAAACATTTTAAAGAACTACTATGAGTAAAGGTTGACACTTTTTACAATTTGTAAAAATGAATCTGACAAAGTCGATGGTTTTTCAATTTATCCATTTCAATAAAAGTATCATAAGTTTGTTAATAGTTTTATTCATTCTTTATAAATTTAATATCTTCATATTTTGCAATTGAGCATCTTAATGGAAATAATTGTACTTATGAATAGGCAACGTCCAGAGTGGTGAGTGGCTAATGATTAATGACCATCAAGTTTTATTAGAATATTGTATTGCTTAAATGGCTCAGCTCTGAAATTAATCAGATTCGGGAGAGCATATTCATAATATTCAGACAATACTCCAAAGCGAGGTCAATCTCTGCAGTTGAAAGAGACTTCTCAAAACATGCTGGGTCCATTAGATTTGCCAGTAAGAAATCTGTTAATACTTGATCAGCTCAGGTTTTCATTTTTTCTAAAATAGCCGTACATTCATAATCCATGTAAGTCTGTTCAAGTTTTCTACAAAATGACTAATCTTCGTAAAATCATTTTGCATTTTGTCTACAACGACAGCAATTGGTTTAATCAGCAGCAAATCATTGATTTTTTGTTGATTAAAATCAAATGATTTAAATCAAATAACACTGCTAAACAGTGACCTTAATAGACGCTATAAGCAAAGATTCTCGCTGATATTTACAAACTCGTGAGACCTAGTGCTTACAAAAATATTTTTCTCGAAATCCTGCAAGGTAAGTTAGTTAGTTACTCCGACCTCTCTAGCTTGTAGGAGGCCGGCTGTCCTTAGACACTCAGCAGCGAGTGCTGGGCGCTTCCATAAGTCTATAATGCCCACCGGAGGCCCGGTCCGGAGAAAGCTTCTCGAAGCAATAGGCATAGATGGCCCGGATGATGAGACTAATAGCCAGATTCATCAATTAGGAGGAAATGTCCAGAACGAAGTTGTGCCAAAGATGTTCTCGTTTCTCTGTCCAGCTAAGACTCCGAGTCGTTCACCAGAGGAAAGGAGTCGTCTAGTAATTTATTCCAGGCAAGTTTTCGAATAGTCTTAATGGAGACATGGTCGTGTATCTGCTTTGTCCTCGATTTCTCGGAGGAAGGCTCAGAAATTTTAGACAGTTCACTGGTTAGATTTGCAATGGTAGGTACTATCATACGGCTGTTTTTTGTATGAGAGAGGAAATGACATAGGTAGTCTGATTCATGGCTGTACTGAGGAATTGCAGGTTCCGCATGCGAAGGTGATCTTCCACAGGGAGAATGGTGGTTTCCCATTGGAGATGGTCGGAAGGAGTGAATAGCATGCATCTAGTAATTGTTTAGAGAGCACCATTTTAGATCCTTTGAAGTTTTTGATTGTTACTGGATGAAAGAGAAGAGCCCCAAGCGGGGCTAGCGTAGTTAAGGGAGGTCCTGACATATTATTTGTAGATTATTCTTAGCGTTTCTTAGTCTTGACCGAAGGAGGATCCGGACACTGCACGGAGGACATTCCGAAGCTTTGGAGATGTCAATCGAATCCAGAATAGTGAAAAGTGCTGGTTTGTTGTTAAAACCATCCGCAATAAAGTCCGTTAGTTTTGTTAGATGAATAGAGGTGGAGTGAGATGGGCGGAAACCATGTTGGGATCTAGACAGGTTGATGTGTGTTTAAAAATGAATCTCTCCAAGACTTTCGAAGCGACATAAAGCAGGGAGATGGACGGAAAGAAACTGGGTCCCGAGGATCCTTTTCGACTTGAGTTTTGGAATTATAGTTGATTGTTTCCATAACATGGGGACATATCCAACATTCAATGAAATTTGAAAAATGTCCGTGATGGTTAGAAGACCATTCGGCCCAAGGTTTTTTAGATGATAAATGCATATTCCGTCAAGGGGTTTCGCCGGCGAATTCTTAGCATTAAGATTAGGGCACGTATGTCCAACCAGTCTATCATGATCTGAGAGACGTTTGGTGACGGAGGGGGATTTAATGTGCGTACACGATTTGATCTGTCCATGTTGATCTGACAGGTAGGGCTGTAGTGGGACATAATGTCATCCCCTTGTTCTCGGAATGACTTCGAGCGGAGACGTTTATTTATCCCAAATTCGTGAATGGAAATGTGTAAGGTCTGTCCGGAAAAAATAGATTTCAATCCAAAATTCAATTGAATCGGTACGATGATCCAGTGTATACAAACTCTTTCCACCTGGCTCTTTTGTTTTGTAGAATGTGGTCAGTGATTATCCCGTTAATACTTGATAATCAGGAGCCCGAGTTGGAGTCCCAGACGCCATTCCTCTTTATTCCCCGTCTCTCTTTTATGAGGTCAATGATCTCCTTTGTAAAAAGTGGTTTTGCCCCACGGATGAATCCTTTGGGAATGTATTTTCGGTCTGCAGAGATTATGCAATTGTTGAAGTTTTTTATTTAAAATTTAGGACTGAGAAGTTTGAGAGATACTGATCAGTTTCTTGTTGGAATTTCGACTCCACTCCGCGTTTGTAGTTGATAAATGTCCTTTTGGTAATAGGACTTTGGAAGTATTTTTTATCTCTAAAATTACGGGGTTGTGATCAGAAGGAGGGTCTTAAGGAACCGATCAGGAATGTCCGAGAGGTGCACACAATGTGTTCTTCAATGGCAAGACAGGAGAGGTCTGGAATGTAGCCCTTCGAACAATTTGTAGGAGGAGGAATGTACATCTCGACGTATAAACAAATATATTTTAATTATTTTTTCATTATTTATTAATTTAGTTTGATTTTAATGGGATTGTCTATTGGATTGTCTGGATTTTCATATTTTTTAAGAATAAGAAATTAATTGTTATTAGTACTGTGACGAACTCCAAGTGGGCGTTGGGAAAAATGTGGAACGTATAGAATTGGTAGTGTTAGTGAAGGGAATGTTGTCACGGATGAGGGTGATAAGACCTCCTCAATTCAGTCCATTAGGGCGGTCCATACGAACGGTTGAGAATCTCTTGAATCTAGGGGTAGAACGTGTCGATGTCAGGCCGGTTTCCTGTATTAAGGCAATGTCCACATCATGAGAGGATTCGAATTTTAAAATCATTTTAATTGTATATTAATAAATTTAGTTTATTATTAAAATAATTACGATTTTATTTTTACCCATAAAAAATTAAGTAATAAAAGGACAAAATCACATTTTTGTTGTAATGGGTTGCTTTATTATTTGAAAAATTCTATAGAAAATTCAATTCAAATCAAGAATGGCCAAAATAAGAAAAAATCCTTGACCAAAAAAATAATGTAATTTACAATTTACATAATTTCTAGTGAACTACCTAGCTCAAAGAAAATTAATTTAAATGATCAAAATAGCATCCAACCAAAAAATAGACCTAAAAAAATTATTGGTGCCACGATGTTTACAGGAGAATTGTTGTTCCTTGTTGCATGGTTGTGCAATTAAAGATAATGTTTCCCAGGAAAGGATCAGATCAGCGCACACTGGTCCCTGCATCTGAATTCAAGATTTCGAATCCACAGCTTGTTATTGAATTCTATCAAAATAATCTAAAATTTAAATGATTTTTTGTAATTCAACTTTTATGATGTAATATAATCGATTTTATCATACGACTTAGTTTTAGGAAATGTGCACTTTTTTAATGAAATCTGGCGAGATGCAGAATTTTGCGAGCAATAGAAGTTTTGAACCTCTAATTGTTTACCATTAATTGAAATTTATTTAAAGTTTTAAAATTATAAAAGAGTTAAGAAATTCTAGAATTATTAAAAAAATTAATAAAAATAATCATCCAGAGTTTTTTCTTCATAGATAGGTCCTCATCCATCTCAACGATACTATAATCAACAAATTCTGTTTGTTCTATTGGAGACGCAATTTTAAGCGTCGTGATCATTTGTGATGTGGTGTCTATTTAAAGAAGTTAATTACAAAATTATTTTAATCGGATCAACAAACACACCGGAAAATTGTACAACCAAGTGAATTCATTAAAGAAAAAGAAAGAAATCATTCCATATTTTTCATCATGACAACTGAGAGACAAAATATGGAAACTGAAGCCCCATAGATTTCCGATCCCTGATCTATCTCAATATAATCCCAATAAAAAATCATTTATTTAAAATAAATTATAAAGAATCACTCCAATTTTGATAGCTTTTTATTCAAATCTACTGACCTATCCTTCCAATATTGAATCTAAATCAATAATTAAAAACAAATAAATACCAAAGATTCGTCTTCATTTTGTAACGGAATATCAACGATGGTCTTCAATTCCTCGCCATCATTATTTCGCATCACTCTAATCTGATCCAAACACGTGGTTTTATTCAATTCAGGATTTAACATTTTTGCCCTATTTTTTCTTGAGTTTTGAGGGTTCTCAATCACAGTTCTATCTTGTTCTGTTGAAGTAAATAATTTTTTCAATATTTTAAGCTCCTTTTCAAGTTTATAATTTTTTTGCTTAATTTTCAACTCAGACGACCTCAATTCTTCATTGAGAACACGTAATCCACGTGACTCGTCCCTTGCAAGTTCTACTTCTTCACTGCCATTAATTAGACTATTCAATTCATTACCGACACGTGTATAATTCATTCAAATGGCGGGAAATTATGTGTTGAGCTTTAACATAATCAGCTACACTCGACTCAAGTTGATCAGCAGTGGATCGATTTTGCCGTGAAAGTAATTCAACTTGATCTTTTGACCGTTCGCACTTTTTTAATTTTTACAAAATACTTGTTCTTTCAGATTTTTGTTACAAATTTTTAAATTTTCAAAATCCGCCCTTGTAGTTGACAGCCCGTCTCTAAGATTTTGAATCTAAAATTATCGAATATCGGGAAATACTTCAGCATTCTTAATCTCAATGTCTCCTCCTAGAAAGTCCTTGGTTTGACGCAATGTCTCCAATTCATTCTCTAAAGACTCCAATTGTGACTTTTGATCGGAGACAGTTTTGGAGGCCTGTTCTAGTTCAGCGATAAGTATTCTTTTTGATTCGAACACGCCCTCCAATTCTCGTATTTTTTGTGCTTTTTCACATGTTTCGTGTTTCAATTTTTTAATTAAATTTTCAGCCTTTTCAGCTTTTTTTGCGTTTTTAATGACGATTTTATCAACTTTTAACTTGAGTTGTTCCAGCTTTCTTCCAGATTCTTCCCCCTGGTTTTACTACTTTAAAACATAACTTTTGCTATTAATGAAGCACATTGGTCCTCAAGTTGTATTTTTTGAATTCCCGCCATTTCCAAACTATTTTTAACTAACAGAATTTCTCGTTTCTGGACATTCAGGTCTTCTACGAGTTGTTCATGTTCTTCATTTGAGAATTTATGGGTAGACTTGTAGTCTTTTAAAGCTGTTTTTGCGCAAACAAGTTCCGAATCGCTTTCTTTGAGCTACAATGTCCTGATTTTATTTATTACTTGTTTATAAACATTTTCCAAATCTTTCTGAGCTTGTGCCAACTTGTCGGCCATTTCTTCGTAGTTTTCAACCATTTCTTTCTCACGTTGGCTTAATAATACGATTCTTTGTTGTGATGCCTCAAAATTCTTCTCAATCTCATTAATTTCTAATTTAAGATCTTCATTAATATCCTCAGTTTCTCTTAAATCAACTAAAATCCGAAATTTCTAAAAATATACAAATTGGTTACTTCAGTTTGGATTTTTTGGATCTCACTGCTCTGACAAGCCACAATTTCCTCTAAAGAAATGACTTTATCCATTTGTTGGTTAAAATTCTCAAGTAAATTATTCCTGTCTTCCATTATATGTTCCATCTCATCATTCATCTCCTCAATCTTGGAAGAACTTGATTCCTCCTTTGATTTGCTCTCAGACAACTTTAGTTCATAATCTCTCAACTTGTCATTCGCATATGTCAACTAAAATAATTAATTTAATATTACTGCTTCAAATCTTCTTTCCGATTCTGTTTTCTCTTCAAATAAAACTGATTGTAAATCACAAATAAGAATCTTGTTATTTTCGTTATTTTGTCGTTCATTTCTTAATGAGGAGTGAGCACCGTCTAAAGCAGATTCCAGCCTTGATATGAATTCTAACTGCTTTTTTCTTTCCGACATTTCCTGAGCTTTATTCTGCTCTACATTACGTCTAAAATCCTCTAATTGAGAGTTCAATAATGAAATCTGCCAATCTATATCTAACAGTAACCTGCTCAGTACTGACTTCGTTCTCTTTGGAATAGTGGTCCAATTCTTGTTCCAATTGATCAATCTAAAATGAGGCATTCGGGGAAATCACTCTGTGAGTTTTCCGTTCGTTTTCAAGGTTAATTTCGTTCGTTTGTAACTTGAAAGATTTCAGATCAACAGCAATGGAGTCTTTCTGGTCAATTTGAAATTTTAACTGGGAAATTTAGAATATTTTAAATTTTACTTCCAGTTTGATGTTGGAGAGCTTTTCCTTTAGTATCTTTAGTTCTAAATCTCTTTTGGAGATTTTTTCAATCATTTCATTTATCTAAATAATTTTAACTATAATATTTTTTAATTTTATATTTAATTTACAAAAATATAATTTTAATAAAATATTTTAAACACAATTCTTTACTTGGTCTTTTTGTGATAAGCATCGATTATTCAATGACTCACATTCTTCAGTGGCTTTTTGTGTCTGATAACTCGATTTACTGTTATCAGCCACAAGTTTGCTTATAGTCTGCCTCAATACAGTATTATCTGTTTGTAGTGACCTGAATTCGTCCTGTTTTACCATTTTAGCCTGATTGTTCATATCGATCTAAATCATAGATATTACACTTAACTTGAACTAATTTTAAGTTCTCTTCTTGTAATTTATCGTGTGAAATTCTCATTTCTCTTATTTGTTCTTCCCTTTGTTCAATATTGCCTTTCATTTGCTTGATTCCCTGTCGAGTCCTGTTCAACTCATTGGATAATCTGTGTATCACATCGTCTCTTTCTGCAATCTAATATTTTATTTAATAATTAATTTAAAATAATTATTAATTAACTAAAAAACCTCTTTAGAGTTTTCAAATTCATCCTAAATTTTTTTTAGAAAAAATACTTTTAACTGTTCCGAACTCAGTCGGTCTCTTAATGAGGCATTTTCTCTGCACAATTTTTCCTCAGAGATCTGTAAACACTGAAGTTGGTCTTTAAGGAACTCGCAGTGTTTTTTAAGTCCAAAAAAATCTTCTTCCAAGCTTTGAATGAGACTTTCTTTGCTCTCCAATGCCGATTGCACGAAGGCTGTCTCATCAATTTGTTTAGAAAGCTGAGCTCGTAGTTCATCCGTTTGGTCTGGTTGGATTTGTTCAAAAGACTGTTGGTCATTTTGGGCAAGAATTGCATTTTCAAGCCAACGTTGGATAGTATGGTTCTTGTTTTCCGTTTCATTGTCATTTGATTGTTGTCTTGTTGGGGAAAATTGTTTGTTGTGATGGTTTTCCAGCTCGGAATCTTCTTCTTTTTGGCGGATATATTCTTTTAATGATACTATCTATTCATTAATAAACATTTAACTTTGAATAACTTATTTATATTAGTTTATATTTAATAATTGTACATATATTAATTAATATCGATCTAATCCCACCAAATAATTATTGCTATATATTTATTTGAAATAAATAAAATGAATACTTGGTCAATTTTTTGTTCATACATATCTTTAAGTGCTGAATACTCTTTTTCTAAAAACAAAATTTTGTGTTCATTTGATTTATTTTGCTCAAATAGAACTGCAATGTCAGAATTTTCATTTTTATCAAATAATAAAGAAATGAGTAATTTGTTCTGATCAGTCAAATCTCTGTTATATTCTTGATATATTGTAGTTTTTCTATTTGAAATAAATGATTGAAAATTAACCTCTGAGTTGTTTTCATCGTATTTTAAGTTGTTTATTTCTTTTTCATAAACTAACTGATGATCTTGAATAATTCTCAGTAAACTCTCATTTGTACTTTCCGTCATTTTGTAATAACAAACGTTGCTAAGCAATATTTATTCAATTTAAAATTTGAATAAAACTTATAAAATTATCACAAAACTTGTCTAAACGTATTAAAAATTCTCACATTAACTCTTTTTCATAAAATCTGCAAAAACCTTTTTTAAGCTTCTCGTATCTTTTTGACTGCTTTGACTCTTCTGTAATCTAATGATATTTTATTTTGTGTATTTAATTCTCTACAATTCCTGGGAATATTCCCTATGCTATTGAACAGTAGTTCCACATTATGATGAAAATTATTTTTACTTTAATATATTTACTTTCATATCACCGATATCATAGTTCTCTTGATATTCCATACACAACACCAGAACCCAATTAATAAGCCTTTATTTTAGTTCTAACTCTGTTCATAAAATAGATACAATTTTATAAACACAAAATAAATGAAAATATTAAGATTATTTAAAAAGTATTTTAAATGCAATAAATATTTTGAAATTGTTTATTGCATTTGTGGTGTTTCTATTTGTACTATTTATATTTTATTTATTTTTAGTCATATAATGCCATATTTTTTCACTCCGCATTCTTTAATGAATCGAGATATTCAATTCTTGCTCCAGCTGTATAAATCAATTTGTAACTCATAGAGAATCACAATATGTCCCCACATTTTTCCACGGTATTTGAATGAAGAACAGGCTATTTATAGATCGATTTATGAGGCTGGTGGAAGCTGGGGATATATATTTTTTTGAACCAGTAATTAATTTTGTTTAATTTCTTTAAAGTATTTAATGAAAATAAGACCAAAGTCAGTAAAATCAGCACTTAAAAGAATTAAAAAATGTGTTTATGATAAACTGGAAGTAAAAATTGACGATACCTGCTCTATATGTCTTGACACGTACAAACCAAAGACAAACGTAGCTAAACTCAAATGCGGTCATTTTTTTCATTTCTCGTGTGTTAAAAAATGGCTGAAAGAAATGGAATCTCGCAAATTAACCTGCCCATATTGCCGGGCAAAAGTTTGATAGTTTTGTTTTCTTTATTTGTTATTTGAGTTTGTTGTTGAATTAAAAAATATTTAATATAATGCAGCAGCTAATTAATTTGAAATATTTTTTTAAATAAAAGTATTGAAAATTTGAAAACATTAGTGTGATTGAACAAGGGAGATGGTTATAGATTTTTAAACAAATAAGAATATTTCCAAAAAAAATTTTCGAGTTTTGTCATTTTTCATATTTTAATTTAAGTGATTTATTATAAATTTATTTCAACTGTCCTAGCTCATTTTATAATCGGAGACAAAATTTATCAAATGTCTCTTAATATTCTGGAAAATGAACAAACTCTTTTATTACTAACTGTTGATGTTTAATTTGTATATACTTCGGTCTGATGGTTAATGGATCCACATCGAAACACTACCATATAAGAGTCACGTTGACTAAGTCACAAATAATGCTCTATTTCAGTGGTTCTCAACGGTGGGCGATTCGCCCCCTAGGGGCGATTTTTTCTGCCAGGGGGGCGATGGCTGATTGCTAATATTTGAAAAATTAAAATCTTATGTTAGAAGTCAATAATCTTTGAAAAAATAAAGATATATAATCGAGTCTAATAACATGATATTTGTATTATATTTTATTTAAATTTCTAAGCGTGATTTCTAGTTATCTTTATGGGTCGTGTTCAAAAAAAAGTCAGAATGTATTAAGATGAATATATTTCTCTTTGATTTATTAAAAATCCTCAGGATCCTAATAAACCACTGTCTTCAATGTGGTAGAATCTTTTTGAATGAGGCTATGAAACCGTGTTGTTTGATTAAACATTTTAAGCGAAAACACATAATTCAGTTGAGAAAACGCTAGACTTTTTCTAGAATTAAAAAAGAATTTTGAAAAAACACCTTACCGTCAATCTTTAATAAAAATAGATTTCAAAATGTCTCTGGATTATCTTATTCATATAAATTTGCAGGGATAATCGCAAAAACTGGTTGCATTATTATTTTAGATTATAGGTAATGCCGATTCGATTGCAGAAAATATCATCCGTTTTTGCTTAAATTTATTTATTTTACAAAAAGATTCTTCAAATATTATGAAGACTATTTTATTAAGCAACGACACTATACGAAGAAGAATTGATGAAATTTCTAATGAAATTGAACAATCTTTAATTTTATTTCTCAGAGAACGCAAGTTTTCAGTCCAACTTGACGAATCAGTTGTCGTTGATAATCAGTCAATTTTGATGGCATATGTAAGGTATTACTTTTTATAAAGATATTTCGATGATGATTTTATTTTGCAAGAAGAGTTATTATTTGCAAAATCTTTAGTCACGGATACTACAGGATTCTCAATATTCAAAATGTTTGAATCTTATTTATTCTTAAATGATATTCCATTTGAACATATTTTATCGTGCGCAACAGATGGCGCAATGGCTATGGTTGGAAAATATCGTGGTTTTTTTTAGCTTTTCTAAAACAAAAATCTCCAATGTCCACTTCAATTCATTGTATTTTACATCGGCATCATTTAATTGCAAAAAAGGAGATTATGTTAATTTAATTAATTGCAAACGAATTATAAATACATTCATTGAAAAAATTCAATTTTACAAATTTAATTTAAGTAATAGAAAGTTTGGAAAATTCGATTTTTATGACCACACTTTTGATGACAACGATCTGAAAATTTATGAATTTCATCTAGAATCTTTGGAACAAGATTTGAAAAAAAAGATTTGAAGATTTAATTAATTTAAACTTTTCTGATTGGATGATTAATCCTTGGTTGCCCATTCATTATGATTCTGATGATGAATGTCAAGAAGAATTAATAGAACTAAAAAACGACGAAGAACTGAAAATAAAATTTAAAAATGAAAACCTGACACAATTCTGGGGAGAAAAATCTATAAAAATGAAATTCCCGAAATTATGGGAAAAAATGATGCCAATAATATTAGGTTTTCCTACGTCATACTGCGTAGAGAGAGGATTCAGCACTCTGAATAGTATGATCGGAAAAAAAAGAAACAAACTAAATATAGAAGAAAGAGGCGACATTAGAATTACACTTACGAAAAGAAGTACAAATTTTGAAAAACTTGTCAATCTTCATCAACCACAAGGATCTCATTAAAACTCTTATTTTTTAAATAAAAATTTTTACTAATGAAATAAGGGGGCGATATAAAAATTGGAGAGGCGAAAAAAATTCCAAGGGGGGCGATACAAAAATAAAGGTTGAGAACCACTGCTCTATTTATTGGGATTTAATTAATGAATAATAAATTGTTATGTTCTAGTCAATAAAATGACTATAAATGACCCGTTGGCTAAAAGTATGCTTGGGATGGTAGAATACAGCCGTCGTGTGTTCGATTCCAAATGAGGCTGCTTTTAAGCTGAGGTTAATCTTCTCTACCTTCCCCACCCGTGAGACGGCGAGTCCTTCTAGCACGGCACAGTTGTTTAAAGGTGATTTCCATCTTCTCTTATTTACATTATCAATGACAATTTTTTATTATGCAAAACCTTCCCGAAAAACAAATAAAGTTTGGCCAGCGATGGTAGGGAACTGCCAGAAATGGGAACTCGGCATCGAAACTGTAATGAAGATTTCGGCACAAACGACTCCTTTCCTCTGTCTCTGCTTTGGATTAGCATGTTGTGAGTGCTGTTTTTGCTTGAATTGTCGACTTTAAAGTGCAACTTGGGGGTTATGCAAAAAAATTATAATTCAATTAAGCAATCGTTTCTTTCTGTCGAAATTGATGCATTCCTTCTGAGTTTCTTTACTGAAAAATAATTTTTATTCAAATTTAACAGTTTTTTAAGTCATACTTTTAATTTAAAGAAAAAAGAAAACACAAAAAAATCAATTATCTTTAATTTTAAAATAACCTTCACAGTTAAGAACAAGTATCCATTTGAACAGCCACAAAAAATATAATCGCAAAACTCAAAAGAATCTAAATAGTCAGTGAATTTTCCTCCTGTCGCGAATTCTTACAATTCATTCCTAATATTTTTCTGAAATTATAATAATTGGAAAAAATTTGAAAATGTTATCTACATATGTATTTATTCCTGTTATTGTTTACAAATGAGAATATATGATTTTACTTCAGTTTTGTTGACTTTGTCGGTTTTGTTGAATCATTTCTTCTTCGACAATGTTCAACCAAGTTAGACATATACAATCTCGTTTTTTTGTTCTAATTCCTAATCCCGTTTCATCGCAATTAAAAATATTTTTAATGTTATAGTTATTAACATAGTTAGCTACTTTTACAGAAATGTTTTTGGGAATAATTCCTGAACCGGAAATAACATACTGCCTTGCTTTAAAAAGCATTCATAACCAATTTTATCAAAGTTTATTAAAACAATTTGATTGTAAGAACTTTATTAATTTTTATATAAATTTAAAAAATCAAGTTCCCCACTTAGAGCTTCAGTCAATTTTCAAAAAATAGCTGGCTTTTCCGAAGCATACCAATAGCCATTCCATCTTATCCTCTGCTGCTAATTAAATCCTAAATAATTATACAGATTAAATATCCATTTTTGAAAAAAATTTCCAAATTATTCCTAAAATAACAAACAATTAAATTGCTTTAAATGTTTCATATCAAATTGCGTTTTTTATTAAAAATCCATTCCAAACCTTCCAAAAATACCAAAGAAATGATTTTCTACGAACTCAAGTTTAAATTAAAGCTGATTTTGAAAGTACTTTAAATTTGAAATTTAAAAATAAATTATTCTAAATATACTTCAAATTCTGTTTTCTAAATAAATAAATTCATAATAAAAATTCAGTAGACAACTACATTTAATTTGCATTTAAATTAATTTAAATAAGAATTGCGAAAAATATTATTAGATTAAGTCTTGAAATTTAAAATAAACTTGGAAAATTTTATAAATAACAAAAAGATACAATAAAAACTAATCATGTCGAAATTAAATAAAAAAATGTCGGAATAATCAATTTTACTTATCAAATTATATATCATTTGGAAAATAACGGAAATTCTTCTTTTATATTAAATTTTGAATCCTAAATTGGAATTTAATAATTCCTATTTAAAATTGCATTAATTTCCAATATATTTCTATTTTTAGCATCACATGGAAAAATTCCAACTGTAGAATATAGTTTTTAGATACTTGAAAAATAACCAAAAACTAGTACCATCCGATTATCGAATAATCATTTTAAAAATACGTTAGAGATTTAATATTCAAAAGCTAGTTTTGCTAAATCTAAATATTTAAATTCTCCTGGAAAAACTATGTCTTGATTTTGAATAATAATTTCTATAAAATCAATTTATTAATATTTTTATGTATTTTATTTATATTCTATAGATAATTATTATTTTTTTATTTTATTTAATTATAAAATACGTTTTTCTATAAAATCATTAGTTTCTTGCTCTTATTGGCTTAATTTCCTATTCCTATTGCGACAATATTGTTTAATCATATCAAACGTAAAAATGTCGCGAAATGGAGAAAATGAAATTGACGACGAACTTTTAGGGTATCGCATAATAGCACGAGACGATCATCCTTTAATTACTCAAATTTATTATGAAATCGATTCAGATTATTCTCCATCGTACCAATTTGATACTCAAGAAGAACAATCTTCTCGATATCCAGATTTTTCTGACTTTATCAGTTTAGAAGTCGATCAAGATGTAGCATCTGTGTTTATACATTTTAGGACTTAAGACGTAGAAGTATTAAAAAGCGAAGAATTAATTTCTTACTTGGGAAGCCTAAAAAATACAAATCAATTCTTAAATCTCGCAGGACTTTGAAGAGTGAAAAAGATTACGATGTTTGTTCAATTTGCCTTGAAATGTACAATATAAATTCAAAAATTGCTCAATTCCCTTGTTCTCATTTTTTTCATCGATCTTGTGCTAGGAAATGGATTTTAGTTTGATTATTTTATATTATATAGATAAAATGGACCTGTCCGTATTGCAGAGCTGGTTTGTTGTAACTTGTCATGTTTTCTATTTTTAATTTATTTCTTTCCAGACGAATTAAATGATATTTAATATCAGTATTACAAATTATTAGCCTCTTAATTGAAGCAAGTCATTCGTACGAAGATAATATGGAGAATGAGGGGAAAAGAGTCGTAACTAACTTGGAGATAGAGGATCAAGGAGTGGTGTTGGTTACTTTTTCCTCTAAAAGGAGGAGATTAACCTCCAGCAGATAACGGTCGGATTAACATCAATTAAATAATTTGTTTAACAAATTACAAATTATAGTGAAGTGTAGTCTGAGTGCTTCTTTGTGAATCAGTACGAATTTTAGTCTGTCTCGATAATCGTTTTGGCTAAACATCAATGTCCCTGTGGCGTTTTGACTGGTTAGGTTGGCTACCACACTTTCTTATGTAGTAACGAATTTAAATGCTTTTCAGGAACATCTGCCAGTCTTTTGGAATTGCTGAATTCTACTTTCAATTTAAACATGTAGGGATCTTTTTTTAATCAAGTTTTAATTGCTGAGCTGGAAATTTTACAGAAATACTCTCGTTCGTAATTTATTTGATATTAGCACAATAAAAATTTTTAATGAATATTGACAAAAATTACTGGTATAAATCAGTGATTCTCAAGCTTTTTTAATTAGGGGCCACAAACATAAAAAAATTAAAGGGGCCACCAATATTTTTATAGTAATTATTTATTATTTAAACATCAAAATTAGCTTTAATTTTACAAGTTTAAGTACGCAACAAATCACTTAATTCAAACAGTTTACTAAATGTCGATTCGCATGCATATGTTTATCTTAGCATCGCTTAATTGATTTTATCGTTATTGATTAGATTCGGAAATCGGCAATCTGGTAGTCTTAATAATAAAATGGTATGGTGTGTGTCTGTCTGTCTGTCTGTGTGTCTGTCTGTCTGTCTGTGCACACCCACATTCAAATTGTTACAAACCAGATCAAATTGTCAAAACCTTCCCTTTTGTAGTTATTCGATAATGAGGCACAATAAAAGGTTGATATCCTCTAAGAACCTTCCTGTCAAAAAATTTTAATAAGAAAGAATATCCTCGATGATGAGGTCCCCCAAAACCTTCAAGTCAATTTTCTGCGTTTTGTTAAAATGAACAACAAGAAAGTCCTCGACTCACATGATGTGGTCCCCCAAAACCTTCAAGCCAAAAAATTAAAAAAAATTATTTTCTGCGTTTTTGTTAAAATGAACAACAAGAAAGTCCTCGACTCACATGATGTGGTCCCCCAAAACCTTCAAGCCAAAAAATTAAAAAAAATTATTTTCTGCGTTTTTGTTAAAATGAACAACAAGAAAGTCCTCGACTCACATGATGTGGTCCCCCAAAACCTTCAAGCCAAAAAATTAAAAAAAATTATTTTCTGCGTTTTTGTTAAAATGAACAACAAGAAAGTCCTCGACTCACATGATGTGGTCCCCCAAAACCTTCAAGCCAAAAAATTAAAAAAAATTATTTTCTGCGTTTTTGTTAAAATGAACAACAAGAAAGTCCTCGACTCACATGATGTGGTCCCCCAAAACCTTCAAGCCAAAAATTAAAAAAATTATTTTCTGCGTTTTTGTTAAAATGAACAACAAGAAAGTCCTCGACTCACATGATGTGGTCCCCCAAAACCTTCAAGCTAAAAAATTAAAAAAATTATTTTCTGCGTTTTTGTTAAAATGACCAACAAGAAAGTCCTCGACTCACATGATGTGGTCCCCCAAAACCTTCAAGCCAAAAAATTAAAAAAAATTATTTTCTGCGTTTTTGTTAAAATGAACAACAAGAAAGTCCTCGACTCACATGATGTGGTCCCCCAAAACCTTCAAGCCAAAAAATTAAAAAAATTATTTTCTGCGTTTTTGTTAAAATGAACAACAAGAAAGTCCTCGACTCACATGATGTGGTCCCCCAAAACCTTCAAGCTAAAAAATTAAAAAATTATTTTCTGCGTTTTTGTTAAAATGACCAACAAGAAAGTCCTCGACTCACATGATGTGGTCCCCCAAAACCTTCAAGCCAAAAATTAAAAAAATTATTTTCTGCGTTTTTGTTAAAATGAACAACAAGAAAGTCCTCGACTCACATGATGTGGTCCCCCAAAACCTTCAAGCCAAAAAATTAAAAAAAATTATTTTCTGCGTTTTTGTTAAAATGAACAACAAGAAAGTCCTCGACTCACATGATGTGGTCCCCCAAAACCTTCAAGCCAAAAAATTAAAAAAAATTATTTTCTGCGTTTTTGTTAAAATGAACAACAAGAAAGTCCTCGACTCACATGATGTGGTCCCCCAAAACCTTCAAGCTAAAAAATTAAAAAAATTATTTTCTGCGTTTTTGTTAAAATGACCAACAAGAAAGTCCTCGACTCACATGATGTGGTTTCCCAAAACCTTCAAGCCAAAAAATTAAAAAAATTATTTTCTGCGTTTTTGTTAAAATAAACAACAAGAAAGTCCTCGACTCACATGATGTGGTCCCCCAAAACCTTCAAGCTAAAAAATTAAAAAAATTATTTTCTGCGTTTTTGTTAAAATGAACAACAAGAAAGTCCTCGACTCACATGATGTGGTCCCCCAAAACCTTCAAGCCAAAAAATTAAAAAAAATTATTTTCTGCGTTTTTGTTAAAATGAACAACAAGAAAGTCCTCGACTCACATGATGTGGTCCCCAAAACCTTCAAGCTAAAAAATTAAAAAAAATTATTTTCTGCGTTTTTGTTAAAATGACCAACAAGAAAGTCCTCGACTCACATGATGTGGTCCCCCAAAACCTTCGAGCCAAAAAATTAAAAAAAATTATTTTCTGCGTTTTTGTTAAAATGAACAACAAGAAAGTCCTCGACTCACATGATGTGGTCCCCCAAAACCTTCAAGCTAAAAAATTAAAAAAATTATTTTCTGCGTTTTTGTTAAAATGAACAACAAGAAAGTCCTCGACTCACATGATGTGGTCCCCCAAAACCTTCAAGCCAAAAAATTAAAAAAATTATTTTCTGCGTTTTTGTTAAAATGACCAACAAGAAAGTCCTCGACTCACATGATGTGGTCCCCCAAAACCTTCAAGCCAAAAAATTAAAAAAAATTATTTTCTGCGTTTTTGTTAAAATGAACAACAAGAAAGTCCTCGACTCACATGATGTGGTCCCCCAAAACCTTCAAGCTAAAAAATTAAAAAAATTATTTTCTGCGTTTTTGTTAAAATGAACAACAAGAAAGTCCTCGACTCACATGATGTGGTCCCCCAAAACCTTCAAGCCAAAAAATTAAAAAAATTATTTTCTGCGTTTTTGTTAAAATGAACAACAAGAAAGTCCTCGACTCACATGATGTGGTCCCCCAAAACCTCAAGCTAAAAAATTAAAAAAATTATTTTCTGCGTTTTTGTTAAAATGAACAACAAGAAAGTCCTCGACTCACATGATGTGGTCCCCCAAAACCTTCAAGCTAAAAAATTAAAAAAATTATTTTCTGCGTTTTTGTTAAAATGACCAACAAGAAAGTCCTCGACTCACATGATGTGGTCCCCCAAAACCTTCAAGCCAAAAAATTAAAAAAAATTATTTTCTGCGTTTTTGTTAAAATGAACAACAAGAAAGTCCTCGACTCACATGATGTGGTCCCCCAAAACCTTCAAGCCAAAAAATTAAAAAAAATTATTTTCTGCGTTTTTGTTAAAATGAACAACAAGAAAGTCCTCGACTCACATGATGTGGTCCCCCAAAACCTTCAAGCTAAAAAATTAAAAAATTATTTTCTGCGTTTTTGTTAAAATGAACAACAAGAAAGTCCTCGACTCACATGATGTGGTCCCCCAAAACCTTCAAGCCAAAAAATTAAAAAAAATTATTTTCTGCGTTTTTGTTAAAATGAACAACAAGAAAGTCCTCGACTCACATGATGTGGTCCCCCAAAACCTTCAAGCTAAAAAATTAAAAAAATTATTTTCTGCGTTTTTGTTAAAATTAACAACAAGAAAGTCCTCGACTCACATGATGTGGCCCCCAAAACCTTCAAGGTAAAAAATTAAAAAAATTATTTTCTGCGTTTTTGTTAAAATGAACAACAAGAAAGTCCTCGACTCACATGATGTGGTCCCCCAAAACCTTCAAGGTAAAAAATTAAAAAAATTATTTTCTGCGTTTTTGTTAAAATGAACAACAAGAAAGTCCTCGACTCACATGATGTGGTCCCCCAAAACCTTCAAGGTAAAAAATTAAAAAAATTATTTTCTGCGTTTTTGTTAAAATGAACAACAAGAAAGTCCTCGACTCACATGATGTGGTCCCCCAAAACCTTCAAGGTAAAAAATTAAAAAATTATTTTCTGCGTTTTTGTTAAAATGAACAACAAGAAAGTCCTCGACTCACATGATGTGGTCCCCCAAAACCTTCAAGGTAAAAAATTAAAAAAATTATTTTCTGCGTTTTTGTTAAAATGAACAACAAGAAAGTCCTCGACTCACATGATGTGGTCCCCCAAAACCTTCAAGTAAAAAATTAAAAAAATTATTTTCTGCGTTTTTGTTAAAATGAACAACAAGAAAGTCCTCGACTCACATGATGTGGTCCCCCAAAACCTTCAAGGTAAAAAATTAAAAAAATTATTTTCTGCGTTTTTGTTAAAATGAACAACAAGAAAGTCCTCGACTCACATGATGTGGTCCCCCAAAACCTTCAAGGTAAAAAATTAAAAAAATTATTTCTGCGTTTTTGTTAAAATGAACAACAAGAAAGTCCTCGACTCACATGATGTGGTCCCCCAAAACCTTCAAGGTAAAAAATTAAAAAAATTATTTCTGCGTTTTTGTTAAAATGAACAACAAGAAAGTCCTCGACTCACATGATGTGGTCCCCCAAAACCTTCAAGGTAAAAAATTAAAAAAATTATTTTCTGCGTTTTGTTAAAATGAACAACAAGAAAGTCCTCGACTCACATGATGTGGTCCCCCAAAACCTTCAAGGTAAAAAATTAAAAAAAATTATTTTCTGCGTTTTTGTTAAAATGAACAACAAGAAAGTCCTCGACTCACATGATGTGGTCCCCCAAAACCTTCAAGGTAAAAAATTAAAAAAATTATTTTCTGCGTTTTTGTTAAAATGAACAACAAGAAAGTCCTCGACTCACATGATGTGGTCCCCCAAAACTTTCAAGCCAAAAAATTAAAAAAATTATTTTCTGCGTTTTTGTTAAAATAAACAACAAGAAAGTCCTCGACTCACATGATGTGGTCCCCCAAAACCTTCAAGCCAAAAAATTAAAAAAAATTATTTTCTGCGTTTTTGTTAAAATGAACAACAAGAAAGTCCTCGACTCACATGATGTGGTCCCTCAAAACCTTCAAGCCAAAAAATTAAAAAAAATTATTTTCTGCGTTTTTGTTAAAATGAACAACAAGAAAGTCCTCGACTCACATGATGTGGTCCCCAAAACCTTCAAGCCAAAAAATTAAAAAAATTATTTTCTGCGTTTTTGTTAAATGAACAACAAGAAAGTCCTCGACTCACATGATGTGGTCCCCAAAACCTTCAAGCCCAAAAATTAAAAAAAATATTTTCTGCGTTTTTGTTAAAATGAACAACAAGAAAGTCCTCGACTCACATGATGTGGTCCCCCAAAACCTTCAAGTAAAAAATTAAAAAAATTATTTTCTGCGTTTTTGTTAAAATGAACAACAAGAAAGTCCTCGACTCACATGATGTGGTCCCCCAAAACTTCAAGCCAAAAAATTAAAAAAAATTATTTTCTGCGTTTTTGTTAAAATGAACAACAAGAAAGTCCTCGACTCACATGATGTGGTCCCTCAAAACCTTCAAGCCAAAAAATTAAAAAAATTATTTTCTGCGTTTTTGTTAAAATGAACAACAAGAAAGTCCTCGACTCACATGATGTGGTCCCTCAAAACCTTCAAGCCAAAAAATTAAAAAAAATTATTTTCTGCGTTTTTGTTAAAATGAACAACAAGAAAGTCCTCGACTCACATGATGTGGTCCCTCAAAACTTTCAAGCCAAAAAATTAAAAAAATTATTTTCTGCGTTTTTGTTAAAATAAACAACAAGAAAGTCCTCGACTCACATGATGTGGTCCCCCAAAACCTTCAAGCCAAAAAATTAAAAAAATTATTTTCTGCGTTTTTGTTAAAATGAACAACAAGAAAGTCCTCGACTCACATGATGTGGTCCCCCAAAACCTTCAAGCCAAAAAATTAAAAAAAATTATTTTCTGCGTTTTTGTTAAAATGAACAACAAGAAAGTCCTCGACTCACATGATGTGGTCCCTCAAAACCTTCAAGCCAAAAAATTTAAAAAAAATTATTTTCTGCGTTTTTGTTAAATGAACAACAAGAAAGTCCTCGACTCACATGATGTGGTCCCCCAAAACCTTCAAGCCAAAAATTAAAAAAAATATTTTCTGCGTTTTTGTTAAAATGAACAACAAGAAAGTCCTCGACTCACATGATGTGGTCCCCCAAAACCTTCAAGGTAAAAAATTAAAAAAATTATTTTCTGCGTTTTTGTTAAAATGAACAACAAGAAAGTCCTCGACTCACATGATGTGGTCCCCCAAAACTTTCAAGCCAAAAATTAAAAAAAATTATTTTCTGCGTTTTTGTTAAAATGAACAACAAGAAAGTCCTCGACTCACATGATGTGGTCCCTCAAAACCTTCAAGCCAAAAAATTAAAAAAAATTATTTTCTGCGTTTTTGTTAAAATGAACAACAAGAAAGTCCTCGACTCACATGATGTGGTCCCCAAAACCTTCAAGCCAAAAAATTAAAAAAATTATTTTCTGCGTTTTTGTTAAAATGAACAACAAGAAAGTCCTCGACTCACATGATGTGGTCCCTCAAAACCTTCAAGCCAAAAATTAAAAAAAATTATTTTCTGCGTTTTTGTTAAAATGAACAACAAGAAAGTCCTCGACTCACATGATGTGGTCCCTCAAAACCTTCAAGCCAAAAAATTTAAAAAAATTATTTTCTGCGTTTTTGTTAAATGAACAACAAGAAAGTCCTCGACTCACATGATGTGGTCCCCAAAACTTTCAAGCCCAAAAATTAAAAAAAAATATTTTCTGCGTTTTTGTTAAAATGAACGACAAGAAAGTCCTCGACTCACATGATGAGGTCCTCCACAACCTTCAAGCCTCGTGAGGCCATTAATTAGCTTAGCTATCTTTTTTCGATGACATAAATTCTTTTTTGTTAAATTTTCGTTAAAAAATAAAATAAAAGCTCTAATTGTTATCGACCATGAATAGACTGTGCAATTATCAGATTTTGAAAACCACTAAAAAGGAAAAAGCAAAAATTATTAGAGATTTACATAATTGATTCTTTTTAACTGCCGAAACTGACAAATTCGATTATGCTACTGTTTAGATTTCTTAAAAGATAGAGGCAAATAAAATTTAAATTAGTCATGTAAATTTCAATTTGCCTATATTTAAATCTCCTTGATTTAACAGGCTTTAATTTTTTCCTTATAATACTACAAAGATGAAGCTGATTATCATTTTCTTTACCGAAACAGACAAGTTCGATTATGCTAAAGTTTCAATTCCTTTAAACATAGAGGCAATTAAGTATAATGGCTTTGATTGGATAATACACTTTACATAAATTTCACTAAATAAATTTACGTAGAAAATTTAATATAAATTACTGATTCGCGTTTACAAAATCATAAGAATGTCCTATAAAGAGAGATCTGAGAATGTTAACAAACAAGAGAATATGAACCATATAACAAAAAAAGAGAAACGAGGGAAGATGTGCTTAAATGGTGAGGGAACTTAGACAACAGCTGAACAAGGTCAGGACTGCTGTTAGACTCAACTACGGGTAATAGAATTATGCATTCTAGGTTAATTGTTTGGGATGAATGTACGATGGCTCATAAAGGCGCATTCAAGCAGTTGACCGAACATATAGAGATATCAAGAATTGTAGCGACCATTTGTTTGGGGGAGCATTAGTTGTATTGGCAGGTGATTTTAGACAGACGCTGCCAATTATTCAAAGAGGGACGCCTGCGGATGAATTGAATGCCTGCCTCAAATCGTCATATTTGTGGACACACGTGAAAAAGGTAAGCTTAGATGTAAATGTACATGCACATTTACAAGGCGTTAATAGCATATTCCCACAAATCCTTCTAGATATTGGAAATGGGGCAATCACTTCAGAAATGCACGACCAGAAAATTAGGCTACCGGAAGAATTATGTATTTTCGTAGAAACAGCAGAAGAATTATTGAATGCCGTCTATTCCGAACTATCTGAACACTACGTGAATTTCGACTGGCTGCGTGAACGAGCTATATTAGCTCCACTTAATGATGAGGTACTTAATATAAATTTAGATTTATTAATGAAAATCCCTGGCAGAGAAAGAATATATAAATCGGTCGACGTTATTATGGACCATGAAAGGGCCTGCGATAGATTTAAGAGACTACAATTTCCGCTGAAGATAAGTTTTGCTATGACAATAAACAAGGCCCAGGGACAGTCTTTAAAGGTAGTAGGCTTATTTTTAGAGAACGAGTGCTTTTCACATGGCCAGCTGTATGTGGGGTGCTCAAGGGTAGGTAGAAGAGAAATTTATTTATATTTGCCAAGGATGGACGGACTGCAAACATCGTTTATCCACAGGCCTTAGAATAAGGTTATATCAAAGCAGGTCGCATTTATATATCTACATAAATTTATAGTTATTTAAGGAAACTGCGAGCGTAGCGAGCAGGGCCTCCGCAATTTTTTTTAATTTTTGGCTTGAAGGTTTTGGGGGACCACATCATGTGAGTCGAGGACTTTCTTGTTGTTCATTTTAACAAAAACGCAGAAAATAATTTTTTTTAATTTTTTGGCTTGAAGGTTTTGGGGGACCACATCATGTGAGTCGAGGACTTTCTTGTTGTTCATTTTAACAAAAACGCAGAAAATAATTTTTTTTAATTTTTTGGCTTGAAGGTTTTGGGGACCACATCATGTAAGTCGAGGACATTGTAGTTGTTCATTTTAACCAAAATGCAGAAATTTTTTTTAATTTTTTTTGGGGGGAAGGTTTTAAGGACTTCATCATGTAAGTCGAGGACATTGTAGTTGTTCATTTTAACCAAAATGCAGAAAATTTTTTTAATTTTTTTGGGGGGGAAGGTTTTAAGGACTTCATCATGTAAGTCGAGGACATTGTAGTTGTTCATTTTAACCAAATGCAGAAAATTATTTTTTAATTTGTTTGGGGGGAAGGTTTTAAGGACTTCATCATGTAAGTCGAGGACATTGTAGTTGTTCATTTTAACCAAAATGCAGAAAATTTTTTTTTAATTTTTTTGGGGGGGAAGGTTTTAAGGACCTCATCATGTAAGTCGAGGACATCGTATTGCCAATTTGAAGTTGGTGTGCACACACAGACAGACAGACAGACAGACAGACACACACCATACCATTTTATTATTAAGATATGGGCAGACGAATACGCATAGGCACGGTTACATTGTACTTTGAAACTCTAATTTTACCTACGTAACTAGTAAATAAGAATGCTTGCTTTATTTTGACACAATTATTTGATAAAATGTTAATTATAAACTCGAATTTATCTAGCCGCAAAAAAGTGTTCATGTGACATGGGCAGCTTGTTACATTTTTTGACTTTGTAAACGTGCAACTAAAATTTTTCAATTATCCCAAACATTATTTATATATAATAGCCATAAATTTCAACTGTCAAGACCTGATTACACCTGGACTAAACATAGACTCGCAAAATAATTTCGGGCTAAAAATTTTTTTTTAATTTTCTTATCATGTTGTGTTTACTTTTTTAATAATAATTACAAAATATGTATATGTTTATACTGATTTGTATGGTTAAATAAACTACAAAATGAGGTTAAATCTCTGATATGTTAATACAGCTTAATAGATAGAATTACGGTTAAAATTAGAAGTAAAGTTTGGAAGTGGCTAGGACTAGTATATGGTTTGGATTAGTAAGTGGTTGAGGTTAGGATATGGCAGGGGTTAGGGTTAAGATATAGTTTGATTGAGTGAAGGTTAAGAAATTCATTTTAATGAAAATTTTGTCAGAAAAGCTTACAAATTCGACATGCTTGCTAGTGAACTGAGAGTAATCTACAATTCCAAGGCAACTACGTACCATTGGTTCAAATATGAAACGGTGTTGTGTGAAAATTCTATGAACATCACTGCTATTCAATCAATCTCGAAGGACCCACACAAGCTTGTATTCATTTGTGGTTATCCGAAAAACATTGTAGACTATGCGTGTAGAGCATTAATTTAAAAGAATGGAAAAAGTTTCGGTTTACAAATGAATCAACGGAGAAAGCATTTCCATGTGAGGCCATCGAGTCGAACTTGAGAATGACCACAGAAGAATCAAACCCTGTGAGATAAATGAATGGGACCTTTAAAAAGATTGGTTGTGGTTCAATAAAGAGGAAAATCAACTGAAAGTGGACGCATTAATAAAAAAAGTAATACTACACTCAACCCTCTCAAATTGGCCATTTTGAACAATTTATTTCTGGAAAATTGAAAAACTCTGCAAAATAATAAATTCTCAAATTGGCCATAAATTTTAATTTTTTTAGTAGCATAATTTTTATTTTTCATAATTTTTTCAATAAATTTGAATTTTATTAATTTTCGGCAGACAAGTTAAATTATTGATAATACATTCTAGAAAACTTTCTGATTCTGGAATTATTCCGTAAAAAGAAGAAAGTTATTCGGTTTGATCGCAATCCTCAAAATTTAGCGTATCCATTTTGAAGAAGCAATTTTCAAGTTGTGTGAGGTTACTGTGAAGGTTGTTACAAACAATCAGAATGTCATTAATCAAGTCTATTTTTATTATGAGTGATTTTAAACTGGTGAATAATCCTTATAAAGAGATTTACTATTCTTCATTTGACCCAGACATCAAAATACATATCTGTAACTAATTTTGGGACTGGTTTTTGTTAAAATTTGGTTTTTCTTTTAATTAAATCAATAAAAAATTGTGCAAGTTTGGATTTAATTCTGACTAGTGAATGTAACAATAAAGAAAAGTGGAAACAAGAAATATCAGAATAATTAGGTTAGTTATTGAGTACCGTCAAAATATTTTTCAGTTACATTCACTTGTGCAGATTATATTATTTGGGATAGGGTGGTCACAGAGGTTGCATTTGAGATACTTTTATTTTCACACTGTTGTCGGCTAATAAGATATTTAGTTTATTCGTCACTGTTGTAATTCTTATATGAGAATAAAAAAGTATACATTGTGTGTTAGGACCCATTTGTGAACATGCACATTTTCTGGTCTTTAAAAAAACTACACAGTCAGTAATTTAAAATATTTAAGGTTGAGGCGACGACTGATTTTTGGCGAATAAAAATGGTATTTGATTGCATGTAACTTTAATGTTAGAATAAGATTTGTACTGATGTGTTAATGCGACTAGACGTACAAAAGCATCTACATTCACGTAACGAAGGTTATCACAGCTATACAGATCTCTAATAATTCGAAATATTTAAATATACATATAGAATAATTTATCCAAACTTATCAAGTGAGTTATTTAGTATTCTCTCTAGCGAGTCTCCATCACAAACACTAGTTTTATTCTCTAATTGGCCATTTCTCAAATTGGCCAACAATATTGAAGGAACCAAAAATGGCCAATTTGAGAGGTTGAGTGTATATACATTCTAAAAAACTTTTTGTTTTTTTAAAATAGCACTAACAATCAGCTGTATTCTATATCATCAACTGTTTGTTTCGTATTTGATATTTATGTAATATAAAAATAATAAAGTATTATAATAAATTTGTAATGGTTTTTTTCTAAAATTTAAAAAAGAACGTACCTCAAAATTAATTTTCTAATTGAATAAAAATAATTCATCCGGTGGAAATATTGAACATAATTTAAATGATTTTTTAAATACATTTAGAGAGTGCCATTTCAAAAATTCACTTACCTGGTCGTGGATGCTTGTTATCACTTAGGCAGGCATTCCATCCTTTAGTCATCCATTGCACTTTGGATCGCTATGGGGTGAGGTCGGTTCCAGTCGGGCTGTCCTACGGCGTATTTTTTTCGTGTGCTCTTGCGCATTTTTATTTTTGTTTAACATACGTGATGGATGTTGGTTTCTGACTTCACAAACAAATTGGAATTGCAGTTTTTTGTGGTTCACGCATCCATGCTGACTGCCAGTGGTTGACAATCGATTACTACTTTTTCAAATTACTATTTACTTTTTTTTTGAGAACAAATTAAGTTTGGAATGTAAAAAGGGGGAATTCTAGGGGGCTAAAGCTCCCACCCTCCTGCGAAAAGTACCGCATATAGTTTCTATATCTAAAAATTGTTGAAATTGATTTAATAGATTAGTAACTTGAGTCTTTTTGTAGCGAAAAATAAAGCTTTAAAGAAATTAAAAGTAAATCAACCAACTACACTTTAAATTCTTTGTCGAGGCCCGAAGACTTAGCTATTTGACTCCGCAGTGCGTATGGAATGGTATTTTCGGCGAGCACACCGAGACTTGCTGAAAAAGCTAGCTCGTCTCTCTCCGGTCGTTTTTTTCGGCAAGATCTTCGATGCTCCAAACGATAGCAGCTGAGTCGTCATCTTGTAGACGATTCCAAAGGTTTCGAAAGCAGGGGATCGAACTCGAAAGTTCAGAATTGTCTTTGTACTTTATCCTTTTCTTTTCCTCGACCTGGGTGGCGAGGAATACTCACCAACACTCTTTCTAGGGTATGCAAGCCGTTCGAAAAAATTGTGCTCTCCTACCTGCAGGTGTGAGGCTGGCAGATATCCATACCTATGCGTACACTGATACCAATACATAAATATTCGTTGTTCAGGAGCAATCTTGTCCATTGAATTTGGAGAGGTTTGAGTCAGTCTCAGCTGTGTGACAGTTAAAGAGGTCAGCTGAAGTTGATCCAGTTTAAAACGAATTGACTGAAATTTTTTTTTGCATAAAGTTAGGTTGAACTTTAACTTTCTAAGATAAAATAGATCAAGTTGATATCTTTTTAAACTAAATCAGCAACAATTTAGCTCAAATCGTTATACTATTTTATTTGAGCAGCAAACTTGCATATATTGCACTTACTTACTACATAACGAATGAGACTTCGCGTGATTACGAAAATCGCTTTCTGCAAATTGGATCTAGAGCGGTGGTTCTCAACGGTGGGCGATTGGCATCCTAGGGGGAGGTTTATTGTGTGAGGGGGATGGTTAATTGCTAATATCTGAAAAATGAAAATCTAATGTTAGAAGTCGATAATCTTTGAAAAAGATTTTTATTATATTTTATTTAAATTTCTAAGCGTGATTTCTATAGTTATCAATATCCATGATTTCTAAAAAGTCAGAATATATAATGATGAATATATTTCTGTTGGGTTTATTAAAGATCCTCAAGATCCTAATAAACAAATTTGTTTTTAATGTGTTACAATCTTTTCGAATGAGGCAATGAAACCGTTTAGTTTGGTTGAACATTTAACCGAAAACATAATAATTCAATTAAAAAAGCAGATTTTTTCTGAATTAAAAAAATAATCTTGAAAATAAAAACACCTTACCGTCAAAATATATCTCAAAATGTCTCTGAATTATCTTATTTATATAAAGTAGAAGAGGTACTTGCAAAAACTAATTGCATTATTATTTTAAATTATAAGTAATGCCCATTCGATTGCAAAAAATGTCATCCGTAAAGGGGCTATACACAAATTGGAGGGGTGATACAAGAATAAAGGTTGATTAAAATTATCTTCGTAACATTTCTCTCTTATTGTAACAAGTCTTAAACTAAATTATAAAGTACATATAGCTAAAAATAAGCTTTCCTAATTAAAAAGCATTTAAATATTTGTAAAAAAATCCCAAAGAATTTTCAGTTGCATCGGGTGAAATGCTTTTTTGTAAATTATGTGAATTGCCAGTAACATGCAAAAACAATTTTTTGTGAGCAAACACAGAGAAACACATAAGCACTCTCTACAAACAAATTATATATCCACAAATACAAGACAATTGACTATTGTTCTGAAAAATTATTTTTCTGAAATTTTGCGTCAGACGTAACGGAAGCATTTGTATCAGAAAACATTCCACTCTATAAATTGAGGAAAAGAGCATTTATCACTTATTCGAATTTATTGGGCATCCACCTCCTTCAGAGTTTACTTGCCACAATATAGTAAAAATTTTACAACCATTTGTTATAAAGAACAATTATCAAAGACAATTGTTCAAAAAAATTGGGTACCCGCCAGAACCAATAGCTGCGAGATTAGGAAGCTGGCTCAAAGCTGTTTCTTATTATGCTAAAACTGTCAAATGTTATTCAAGTATGAATTTCTTTAGAAAATTTTTTGCTTATTAAAAAAGCGAAAGAATGTTTATTTAATGAACAACATAATAGAGATCACAATATTCACTTATCATATTTGCTGAATGATTTAGAATCGACAAATTTTATATTAACAAAATGATGAATTATAATGACATTCTAAATATGACAATATGTGTATTAACAATGATTATTTTACTTCTAATTACGGAGCCCGAAAAACGATTATTGAAAAAACATTTTAAAGAACTACTATGAGTAAAGGTTGACACTTTTTACAATTTGTAAAAATGAATCTGACAAAGTCGATGGTTTTTTCAATTTGTCTATTTCAATAAAAGTATCATAAGTTAGTTAATAGTTTTATTCATTTTTGAGCATCTTAATGGAAATAATCGTACTTATGGATAGGCAATGTCCAGAGTGGTGTGTGGCTAATGATTAATGACCATCAAGTTTTATTAGAATATTGTATTGCTTAAATGGTTCAGCTCGGAAATTAATTAGATTTAGGAGAGCATATTTATGATATTCAGACAATACTCCAAAGCGAAGTCAATCTCTGCAGTTGAAAGAGACTTCTCACAACATGCTGGGTTCATTAGATTCGCCAGTATTAATACTTGATCAGCTCGAGTTTTCACTTTTTCTAAAATAGCCGTACATTCATAATCCATATAAGTCTGTTCAAGTTTTCTACAAAATGACTAATCTTCGTAAAATCATTTTGCATTTTGTCTACAACGACAGCAATTGGTTTAATCAGCAGCAAATCATTGATTTTTTGTTGATTAAAATCAAATGATTTAAATCAAATAACACTGCTAAACAGTGACCTTAATAGACGCTATAAGCAAAGATTCTCGCTGATATTTACAAACTCGTGAAACCTAGTGCTTACAAAAATATTTTTGTCGAAATCCTGCAAGGTAAGTTAGTTAGTTACCCCGACCTCTCTAGCTTGTAGAAGGCTGGCTGTCCACAGACGCTCAGCAGCGAGTGCTGGGCGCTTCCATAAGTCTATAATGCCCACCGGAGGCCCCGGTCGGAGAAAGCTTTTCAAAGCAATAGGCATAGATGGTTCAGAGGAGGAGACCAATAGCCAGATTCATCAATTAGGAGGAAATGTCCAGAACGAAGTTGTGCCAGAGATGTTCTCGTTTCTCTGTCCAGCTAAGACTCCGTGTCGTCCACCAGAGGAGGGGAGTCGTCTAGTAGTTTATTCCAGGTAAGTTTTCGAATAGTCTTAATGGAGACATGGTCGTGTATCTACTTTGTCCTCGATTTCTCGGAAGAAGGCTCAGAAATTTTAGACAGTTCACTGGTTAGATTTGCAATGGTAGGTACTATCATACGGCTGTTTTTTGTATGAGAGAGGAAATGACATAGGTGGTCTGATTCATAACCGTACTGAGGAATTGCAGGTTCCGCATACGAAGGTGATCTTCCACAGATTTCAATCCAAAATTCAATTAAATTGGTACGATGATCCAGTCTATACAAACTCTTTCCACCTGGCTCTTTTGTTTTGTAGAATGTGGTCAGTGATTATCCCGTTAATACTTGATAATCTGGAGCCCTAGTTGGAGTCCCACAGGCCATTCCTCTTTATTGCCCGTCTCTCTTTTATGAGGTCAATGATCTCCTTTGTGAAAAATGGTTTTGCCCCACGGATGAATCCTTTGGGAATGTATTTTCGGTCTGCAGAGATTATACAATTGTTGAAATGTTTTATTTAAAATTTAGGACTGAGAAGTTTGAGAGATACTGATCAGTTTCTTGTTGGAATTTCGACTCCACTCCGCGTTTGTAGTTGATAAATGTCCTTTTGGTAATAGGACTTTGGAAGTATTTTTTGATCTCCAAAAGTACAGGGTTGTGGTCAGAAGGAGGGTCGTAAGGAACCGATCAGGAATGTCCGAGAGGCAATTGCACACAATTGTGTTCTTCAATGGCAAGATCCAGGAGAGGTCTGGAATGTAGCCCTTCGAACAATTTGTAGGAGGAGGAATGTACAGGTTGACGATTGTGTAGGCAACATTATTGGGTAATCTACAATTTTAGTCAAAGTATAAATCTCGACGTATAAACAATAGATTTTAATTATTTTTTCATTATTTATTAATTTAGTTTGATTTTAATGGGATTGTCTATTGGATTGTCTGGATTTTCATATTTTTTAAGAATAAGAAATTGATTGTTATTAGTACTGTGACGAACTCCAAGTGGGCGTCGGGAAAATGTGGAACGTATAGAATTGGTAGTGTTAGTGAAGGGAATGTTGTTACGGATGAGGGTGATAAGACCTCCTCCATTCAGCCCATTAGGGCGGTCCATACGAACGGTTGAAAATCCCCTGAATCGAGGGGTAGAACGTGTCGATGTCAGGCGGGTTTCCTATAAAATCATTTTAATTGTATATTAATAAATTTAGTTTATTATTAAAGTAATTACGATTTTATTTTTACCCATAAAAAATTAAGTAATAAAAAGACGAACTCACATTTTCGTTGTAATGGGTTGTTTTATTATTTGAAAAATTTTATAGAAAATTCAATTAAAATCAAAAATGGCCAAAATAAGAAAAAATCCTTGACTAAAAAAATAATGTAATTTACAATTTACATAATTTCTAGAAACTCAAATGAACTTTCTAGCTCAAAGAAAATTAATTTAAGTGATCAAAATAACATTCAACTAAAAAATAAACCTAAAAAAATTATTGGTGCCACGATGTTTACAGGAGAATTGTTGTTCCTTGTTGCATGGTTGTGCAATTAAAGATAATGTTTCCCAGGAAAGGATCAGATCAGCGCACACTGGTCCCTGCATCTGAATTCAAGATTTCGAATCCACAGCTTGTTATTGAATTCTATCAAAATAATCTAAAATTTAAATGATTTTTTGTAATTCAACTGTTTTATGATGTAATATAATCGATTTTATCATACGACTTAGTTTTGAGGAAATGTGCACTTTTTTAATGAAATCTGGCGAGATGCAGAATTTTGCGAGCAATAGAAGTTTGAACCTCTAATTGTTTACCATTAATTGAAATTTATTTAAAGTTTTAAAATTATAAAAGAGTTAAGAAATTCTAGAATTATTAAAAAAATTAATAAAAATAATCATCCAGAGTTTTTTCTTCATAGATAGGTCCTCATCCATCTCAACGATACTATAATCAACAAATTCTGTTTGTTCTATTGGAGACGCAATTTTAAGCGTCGTGATCATTTGTGATGTGGTGTCTATTTAAAGAAGTTAATTACAAAATTATTTTAATCGGATCAACAAACACACCTGAAAATTGTACAACCAAGTGAATTCATTAAAGAAAAAGAAAGAAATCTTCCATATTTTTCATCATGACAACTGAGAGACAAAATATGGAAACTGAAGCCCCATAGATTTCCGATCCCTGATCTATCTCAATATAATTCCAATAAAAAATCATTTATTTAAAATAAATTATAAAGAATCACTCCAATTTTGATAGCTTTTTATTCAAATCTACTGACCTATCCTTCCAATATTGAATCTAAATCAATAATTAAAAACAAATAAATACCAAAGATTCTTCTTCATTTTGTAACGGAATATCAACGATGGTCTTCAATTCCTCGCCATCATTATTTCGCATCACTCTAATCTGATCCAAACACGTGGTTTTATTCAATTCAGGATTTAACATTTTTGCCCTATTTTTTCTTGAGTTTTGAGGGTTCTCAATCACAGTTCTATCTTGTTCTGTTGAAGTAAATAATTTTTTCAATATTTTAAGCTCCTTTTCAAGTTTATAATTTTTTTGCTTAATTTTCAACTCAGACGACCTCAATTCTTCATTAAGAACACGTAATCCACGTGACTCGTCCCTTGCAAGTTCGACTTCTTCACTGCCATTAATTAGACTATTCAATTCATTACCGACACGTGTATAATTCATTCAAATGGCGGGAAATTATGTGTTGAGCTTTAACATAATCAGCTACACTCGACTCGAGTTGATCAGCAGTGGACCGATTTTGCCGGGAAAGTAATTCAACTTGATCTTTTGACCGTTCGCACTTTTTTTAATTTTTACAAAATACTTGTTCTTTCAGATTTTTGTTACAAATTTTTAAATTTTCAAAATCCGTCCTTGTAATTGACAGCCCGTCTCTAAGATTTTGAATCTAAAATTATCGAATTTCGGGAAATACTTCAGCATTCTTAATCTCAATGTCTCCTCCTAGAAACTCCTTGGTTTGACGCAATGTCTCCAATTCATTCTCTAAAGATTCCAATTGTGACTTTTGTTCGGAGACAGTTTTGGAAGCCTGTTCTAGTTCAGCGATAAGTGTTCTTTTTGATTCGAACACATCCTCCAATTCTCGTATTTTTTGTGCTTTTTCACATGTTTCAAGTTTCAATTTTTTAATTAAATTTTCACCCTTTTCAGCTTTTTTTGCGTTTTTAATGACGATTTTATCAACTTTTAACTTGAGTTGTTCCAGCTTTCTTCCAGATTCTTCCCCCTGGTTTTACTACTTTAAAATATAACTTTTGCTTTTAATAAAGCACATTGGTCCTCAAGTTGTATTTTTTGAATTCCCGCCACCTCCAAACTATTTTTAGCTAACAGAATTTCTCGTTTCTGGACATTCAGGTCTTCTACGAGTTGTTCATGTTCTTCATTTGAGAATTATGGGTCGCCTTGTAGTCTTTTAAAGCAGTTTTTACGCAAACAAGTTCCGAATCGCTTTCTTTGAGCTACAATGTCCTGATTTTATTTTATTACTTGTGTATAAACATTTTCCAAATCTTTCTGAGCTTGTGCCATCTTGTCGGCCATTTCTTCGTAGTTTTCAACCATTTCCTTCTCACGTTGGCTTAATAATACGATTCTTTGTTGTGATGCCTCAAAATTCTTTTCAATCTCATTAATTTCTAATTTAAGATCTTCATTAATATCCTCAGTTTCTCTTAAATCAACTAAAATCCGAAATTTCTAAAAATATACAAATTGGTTACTTCAGTTTGGATTTTTTGGATCTCACTGCTCTGACAAGCCACAATTTCCTCTAAAGAAATGACTTTATCCATTTGTTGGTTAAAATTCTCAAGTAAATTATTCCTGTCCTGCCTTATATGTTCCATCTCATCATTCATCTCCTCAATCTTGGAAGAACTTGATTCCTCCTTTGATTTGCTCTCAGACAACTTTAGTTCATAATCTCTCAACTTGTCATTCGCATATGTCAACTAAAATAATTAATTTAATATTACTGCTTCAAATCTTCTTTCCGATTCTGTTTTCTCTTCAAATAAAACTGATTGTAAATCACTAATAAGAATCTTGTTTTTTTCGTTATTTTGTCGTTCATTTCTTAATGAGGAGTGAGCACCGTCTAAAGCAGATTCCAGCCTTGATATGAATTCCGACTGCTTTTTTCTTTCCGATACTTCCTGAGCTTTATTCTGCTCTACATTACGTCTAAAATCCTCTAATTGAGAATTCAATAATGAAATCTGCCAATCTATATCTAACAGTAACCTGCTCAGTACTGACTTCGTTCTCTTTGGAATAGTGGTCCAATTCTTGTTCTAATTGATCAATCTAAAATGAGGGATTCGGGAAATCACTCTGTGAGTTTTCCGTTCGTTTTCAAGATTAATTTCGTTCGTTTGTAACTTGAAAGTTTTCAAATCAACAGCAATGGAGTCTTTCTGGTCAATTTGGAATTTTAACTGGAAAATTTAGAATATTTTGAATTTTACTTCCAGTTTGATGTTGGAGAGCTTTTCCTTTAGTATCTTTAGTTCTAAATCTCTTTTAGAAATTTGTTCAATCATTTCATTTATCTAAACAATTTTAATTATAATATTTTTTAATTTTATATTTAATTTTACAAAAATATAATTTTAATAAAATAGTTTAAACACAATTATTTACTTGGTCTTTTTGTGATAAGCATCGATTATTCAATGACTCACATTCTTCAGTGGCTTTTTGTGTCTGATAACTCGATTTACTGTTATCAGCCACAAGTTTGCTTATAGTCTGCCTCAATACAGTATTATCTGTTTGTAGTGACCTGAATTCGTCCTGTTTTACCATTTTAGCCTGATTGTTCATATCGATCTAAATCATAGATATTACACTTAACTTGAACTAATTTTAAGTTCTCTTCTTGTAATTTATCGTGCGAAATTCTCATTTCTCTTAGTTGTTTTTCCCTTTGTTCAATATTGCCTTTCATTTGCTTGATTCCCTGTCGAGTCCTGTTCAACTCATTGGATAATCTGTGTATCACATCGTCTCTTTCTGCAATCTAATATTTTATTTAATAATTAATTTAAAATAATTATTAATTAACTAAAAAACCTCTTTAGAGTTTTCAAATTCATCCTAAATATTTTTTTAGTAAAAATACTTTTAACTGCTCCGAACTCAGTCGGTCTCTTAATGAGGCATTTTCTCTGCACAATTTTTCCTCAGAAATCTGCAAACACCGAATTTGGTCTTTAAGGAACTCGCAGTGTTTTTTAAGTCCAAAAAAATCTTCTTCCAAGCTTTGAATGAGACTTTCTTTGCTCTCCAATGCCGATTGCACGAAGGCTGTCTCATCAATTTGTTTAGAAAGCTGAGCTCGTAGTTCATCAGTTTGGTCTGGTTGGATTTGTTCCAAAGACTGTTGGTCATTTTGTGCAAAAATAGCAGCTTCAAGCCAACGTTGGATAGTATGGTTCTTGTTTTCCGTTTCATTGTCATTTGATTGTTGTCTTGTTGGGAAAATTGTTTGTTTTGATGGTTTTCCAGGTCTGAATCTTCTTCTTTTTGGCGGATATATTCTTTTAATGATACTATCTATTCATTAATAAACATTTAACTTTAAATAACTTATTTATATTAGTTTATACTTTAGTAATTGTACATATATTAATTAGTATCGATCTAATCCCACCAAATAATTATAGCTATATATTTATTTGAAATAAATAAAATGAATACTTGGTCAATTTTTTGTTCATACATATCTTTAAGTGCTGAATACTCTTTTTCTAAAAACAAAATTTTGTGTTCATTTGATTTATTTTGCTCAAATAGAACTGCAATGTCAGAATTTTCATTTTTTTCAAATAATAAAGAAATGAGTAATTTGTTCTGATCAGTTAAATCTCTGTTATATTCTTGATATATTTGTAGTTTTTTCTATTTGAAATAAATGATTGAAAATTAACCTCTGAGTTGTTTTCATCGTATTTTAAGTTGTTTATTTCTTTTTCATAAACTAACTGATGATCTTGAATAAGTCTCAGTAAACTCTCATTTGTACTTTCCGTCATTTTGTAATAACAAACGTTGCTAAGCAATATTTATTCAATTTAAAATTTGAATAAAACTTATAAAATCATCACAAAACTTGTCTAAACGTATTAAAAATTCTCACATTAACTCTTTTTCATAAAATCTGCAAAAACCTTTTTTAAGCTTCTCGTATCTTTTTGACTGCTTTGACTCTTCTGTAATCTAATGATATTTTATTTTGTGTATTTAATTCTCTACAATTCCTGGGAATATTCCCTATGCTATTGAACAGTAGTTCCACATTATGATGAAAATTATTTTTACTTTAATATATTTACTTTCATATCACCGATATCATAGTTCTCTTGATATTCCATACACAACACCAGAACCCAATTAATAAGCCTTTATTTTAGTTCTAACTCTGTTCATAAAATAGATACGATTTTATAAACACAAAATGAATGTAAACATTAAAATTATTTAAAAAGTATTTTAAATGCAATAAATATTTTGAAATTGTTTATTCCGTTTGTGGTGTTTCTATTTGTACTATTTATATTTTATTTATTTTTAGTCATATAATGCCATATTTTTTCACTCCGCATTCTTTAATGAATCGAGATATTCAATTCTTGCTCCAGCTGTATAAATCAATTTGTAACTCATAGAGAATCACAATATGTCCCCACATTTTTCCACGGTATTTGAATGAAGAACAGGCTATTTATAGATCGATTTATGAGGCTGGTGGAAGCTGGGGATATATATTTTTTTGAACCAGTAATTAATTTTGTTTAATTTCTTTAAAGTATTTAATGAAAATAAGACCAAAGTCAGTAAAATCAGCACTTAAAAGAATTAAAAAATGTGTTTATGATAAACTGGAAGTACAAATTGACGATACCTGCTCTATATGTCTTGACACGTACAAACCAAAGACAAACGTAGCTAAACTCAAATGCGGTCATTTTTTTCATTTCTCGTGTGTTAAAAAGTGGCTGAAAGAAATAGAATCTCGCAAATTAACCTGCCCATATTGCCGGGCAAAAGTTTGATAGTTTTGTTTTCTTTATTTGTTATTTGAGTTTGTTGTTGAATTAAAAAATATTTAATATAATTTTGTTAACTATAGCAGCTAATTAATTTGAAATATCTTTTTAAAAAAAAGTATTGAAAATTTGAAAACATTAGTATGATTGAACAAAGGAGATGGTTATAGATTTTTAAACAAATAAGGACATTTAAAAAATTTTTTTGAGTTTTTTCATTTTCCATATTTTAATTAAAGTGATTTATTATAAGTTAATTTGAACTGTCATGACTCATTTTATAATCGGAGACAAAATATATCGAATATCTCTTAATATTCTGAAAAATGAACAGAATCTTTTATCACTAACTTTTGATGTTTAATTTGTATATACTTCGGTCTGATGGTTACTGGATCCACTTCGAAACACCACCATATAAGGTTCTCTTTGACTAAGTCACAAATAATGCTCTATTTATTGGGAGTTAATTAACTATTGCGTTCTAATCAATAAAATGACTATAAATGACCCGTTGGCTAAAAGTATGCTTTTTGATGCTAGAATGCAGCCGTCGTGTGTTCGATTCCAAATGAGGGTACTTTCGAGCTAAGGTTAATCTTGTCAACGTTCCCCACCCGTGAGACGGCAAGTCCTTCTAGCACGGCACAGTTGTTTAAAGGTGATTTCCACCTTCCTTTATTTACATTATCAATGACAATTTTTTACTATGGAAAACATTCCCGAAAAACAAATAAAGTTCGATCAGCGATGGTAGGGAACTGCCAAAAATGGGAACTCGGCATCGAAACTGTAATGAAGATTTTGGACAAACGACTCCTTTCCTCTGTCTCTGCTTTGGATTGGCTAGTTGTGAGTGCTATTTTTGCTTGAATTGCCAACTTTAATGTGCAACTTGGGGGTTATGAAAAAAAATTATAATTTAATTAAGCAATCATTTCTTTCTGTCGAAATTTATGCATTCCTTCTGGGTTTCTTTACTGAAAAATAATTTTTATTCAAATTTAACAGTTTTTTAAGTCATACTTTTAATTTAAAGAAAAAAAGAAAACACAAAAAAATTAATTATCATTAATTTTAAAATAACCTTCACAGTTAAGAACAAGTATCCATTTGAACAGGCACAAAAAATATAATCGCAAAACTCAAAAGAATCTAAATAGTCAGTGAATTTCCCTTCTGTTGCGGATTCTTACAATTCATTCCTAATATTTTTCTAAAATTATAATAATCGGAAACAATTTAAAAATGTTATCTACATATGTATTTATTCCTGTTATTGTTTACAAGTGAGAATACAGTGCTCGTCAAAAAAATTGCTCAGCCATTTTTTCATGCTTTTATTGACAAATTAATAAAAAATTAAATCTTACGCTTGTATATGATTTTACTTCAGTTTTGTTGACTTTTTCGGTTTTGTTGATTCATTTCTTCTTCGACAATGTTCAACCAAGTTAGACATATACAATCTCGTTTTTTTGTTCTAATTCCTAATCCCGTTTCATCGCAATTAAAAATATTTTTAATGTTATAGTTATTAACATAGTTAGCTACTTTTACAGAAATGTTTTTGGGAATAATTCCTGAACCGGAAATAACATACTGCCTTGCTTTAAAAAGCATTCATAACCAATTTTATCAAAGTTTATTAAAACAATTTGATTGTAAGAACTTTATTAATTTTTTATATAAATTTAAAAAATCAAGTTCCCCACTAAGAGCTTCAGTCAATTTTCAAAAAATAGCTCTTTGTGGGGAACTTGACATGGCTTTTCCGAAGCATACCAATAGCCATCTTGCGTGGGAATTGTCATTCCATCTTATCCTCTGCTGCTAATTAAATCCTAAATAATTATACAGATTAAATATACATTTTTGAAAAAAAATTTCCAAATTATTCCTAAAATAACAAAAAATTAAATTGCTTTAAATGTTTCATATCAAATTGCGTTTTTTATTGAAAATCCATTCCAAACCTTCCAAAAATATCAAAGAAATGATTTTCTACGAACTCAAGTTTAATTTAAAGCTAATTGTGAAAATACTTTAAATTTGAAAATTAAAAATTAATTATTTTAAATATATTTCAAATTCTGTTTTATAAATAAATAAGTTCATAATAAAAATTCAGTAGACAACTATCGGGAGTAAATTTCTTGATATAAATGCTAATTAAACATTTAATTTGCATTTAAATTAATTTAAATAAGAATTGCGAAAAATATTCTTAGATTAAGTCTTGAAATTTAAAATAAACTTGGAAAATTTTATAAATAACAAAAAGATACAATAAAAACTAATCATGTCGAAATTAAATAAAAAAATGTCGGAATAATCAATTTTACTTATCAAATTATATATCATTTGGAAAATAACGGAAATTCTTCTTTTATATTAAATTTTGAATCCTAAATTGGAATTTAATAATTCCTATTTAAAATTGCATTAATTTCCAATATATTTCTATTTTTAGCATCACATGGAAAAATTCCAACTGTAGAATATAGTTTTTAGATATTTGAAAAATAACCAAAAACTAGTACCATCCGATTATCGAATAATCATTTTAAAAATACGTTAGAGATTTAATATTCAAAAGCTAGTTTTGCTAAATCTAAATATTTAAAATTCTCCTGGAAAAACTATGTCTTGATTTTGAATAATAATTTCTATAAAATCAATTTATTAATATTTTTATGTATTTTATTTATATTCTATAGATAATTATTATTTTTTATTTTATTTAATTATAAAATACGTTTTTCTATAAAATCATTAGTTTCTTGCTCTTATTGGCTTAATTTCCTATTCCTATTGCGACAATATTGTTTAATCATATCAAACGTAAAAATGTCGCGAAATGGAGAAAATGAAATTGACGACGAACTTTTAGGGTATCGCATAATAGCACGAGACGATCATCCTTTAATTACTCAAATTTATTATGAAATCGATTCAGATTATTCTCCATCGTACCAATTTGATACTCAAGAAGAACAATCTTCTCGATATCCAGATTTTTCTGACTTTATCAGTTTAGAAGTCGATCAAGATGTAGCATCTGTGTTTATACATTTTAGGACTTAAGACGTAGAAGTATTAAAAAGCGAAGAATTAATTTCTTACTTGGGAAGCCTAAAAAATACAAATCAATTCTTAAATCTCGCAGGACTTTGAAGAGTGAAAATGATTACGATGTTTGTTCAATTTGCCTCGAAATGTACAAACTAAATTCAAAAATTGCTCAATTCCCTTGTTCTCATTTTTTTCATCGATCTTGTGCTAGGAAATGGATTTTAGTTTGATTATTTTATATTATATAGATAAAATGGACCTGTCCGTATTGCAGAGCTGGTTTGTTGTAACTTGTCATGTTTTCTATTTTTAATTTATTTCTTTCCAGACGAATTAAATGATATTTAATATTAGTATTACAAATTATTAGCCTCTTAATTGAAGCAAGTCATTCGTACGAAGATAATATGGAGAATGAGGGGAAAAGAGTCGTAACTAACTTGGAGATAGAGGATCAAGGAGTGGTGTTGGTTACTTTTTCCTCTAAAAGGAGGAGATTAACCTCCAGCGGACAACGGTCGGATTAACATCAATTAAATAATTTGTTTAACAAATTACAAATTATAGTGAAGTGTAGTCTGAGTGCTTCTTTGTGAATCAGTACGAATTTTAGTCTGTCTCGATAATCGTTTTGGCTAAACATCAATGTCCCTGTGGCGTTTTGACTGGTTAGGTTGGCTACCACACTTTCTTATGTAGTAACGAATTTAAATGCTTTTCAGGAACATCTGCCAGTCTTTGGAATTGCTGAATTCTACTTTCAATTTAAACATGTAGGGATCTTTTTTTAATCAAGTTTTAATTGCTGAGCTGGAAATTTTACAGAAATACTCTCGTTCGTAATTTATTTGATATTAGCACAATAAAAATTTTTTAATGAATTTTGACAAAAATTACTTGTATAAATCAGTGATCCTCAAGCTTTTTTAATTAGGGCCCACAAACAAAAAAATTAAAAGGCCACCAATATTTTTTTAACAATTATTTATTATTTAAAAATTAAAATTAGCTTTAATTTGACAAGTTTAAGTACGCAAAAAAATCATTTAATTCGAACAGTTTACTAAATGTCGATTCGCAGACAGATGTTGATCTTAGAATTGCTTAATTGATTTTATCATTATTGATTAGATTCGGAAATCGGCAATCTGGTAGTCTCAAATAAAATTCAATGATTGAAGTGCTGCTGAACACACTTTTCAGTTCAATATCACCTTGTAAATTAATTAATTCCAGTTGATAAATTCTGGAAACCTCCTCACTTTTCATAATTGGTGGAGTTGCACATAATCTCAATGAATTTAAGTCCTTTTTAAGACTCTGCTAGTTTAATTGGTAAATATCTGCGTTTTCTATAAACGTAATTTTTTTGCGAATTCATCAATATATCCACAAATTTGATAATTAAGCTTATTTTTGCCTGGTAGTTCAACATTCAGGGTAGACAGATGTAGAGATATATCAACATAAAATCCTAAATCTGCCACCTTTGTCTTTTAATATTTTATTCTTCACTTTATTTTTGGTAAATAAAATAATTTCAGGAAGAAGTTGATAAAATTTATATATACCAACAGCAATCCTCACAGTCATGAAAATAGGTTTTGACGATTTTTTGACAGTTTTTTAAAAGATTTGTTTAGCTCTCATAAAATTCCTAGCATATTAAGAAAAACTTTAAATCTATTATGTACAAAAGATTAGGAATATATATGCTGTTTTTCTACAATAGAAAATGATCTTGTTGCTTAAAAATATTATAAGAATAAATCTCAAATAAAAAAATATTAAATTAGTTGGGAAAAAATATAACTCGAAATTTATTATACCATGAACTTAGAATCAATTAATTAAGGTATTTATAATCATTTTCATTCGGTTCATTTTTATCAAATTCCAAAGATTCCATCATCTGAAATAATTATTAAATATAACCTGGGTGAATCTATCAGATGCATATTCTACTTTTACTAATCTTGCTTGCTGTATAATTAAAATCAAATTCAGAAAACCCGTATTTTACGTGAATCTATTTCATCAGACATAAATTTTTTTTCTTTAATACGCTAAAAATATTTAAAGTTGTTTTTATAATAACACATTTTTCAATTATTGCTAAGTACGCAAAGCTGTAACTTGTCGAAATTCACTTCAAGAAATATCAAATTTCAACTTATTGAATTGCGCGGAAATATTTATCTTAAAATAGTTCTTTTATTTTGATAGACTAAGTACTGAGCCTTCGAAGTTATCAAAGAGTGCGTATTGGGGTATTTAATTTAATGTACGTCTTCAAGTTCTCACACATTGATTAATCTAGAACAGAAGATGGAAGAACCTTTCCATTAAGCCTCCATCTGTAATCCTGGTAAAGCATACTCTTGATATCCGATCCTGTAAATATGAAAATAAACCTTCTGATCGAAGAGTTATTTCCATATTTCAGCCACATTGACCTACTCCAAAAGTGTCGGCATCTTAGTGAGAATTCGCTCACTTACGTAGACAATGATATTTAGTTCACGTCTAGTTTTTTTGTAAATTTACAATTTTGTAGGATTTTGAAAAAGGAATAATTACAGACGATTTTGTAGGACAATTTTGTAGGATTTTGAAAAAGGACAAAAACGAATAAAAACACAACATCTAACTAAAAGCATAAATTTAAAATAAAAATTATGATTTCTCTTAAAATAAAAACGTTTTCGGTTTTGGTTAAATAAAATTTTCTTTCCTTTATAATTTGTAATGTCATTTAATTAATTTCCTTAACTTTTCTTAATTTAATTTGCGTGAATTATTCCTTTAATAAGTTTAATGTAAATTTCAGAAAGCAAATAATATTTGGAATTACTAATAATCATAAATATGAAAAAATATTATTGATAAAAATTAGGATTAGGAATCGTCAGTGGTTGCACCGCGAATAGCAAACGAGTTACCTCGCAAGATTGCTATAGATATTCTCTGATACTGTCAGCTGATTTCCCACTGCTCAAATGATACGATTAGGTGAACTTGAACTTTCTATAATTAAACAAATCGATTTGATACTTTTTTAACTAAATTAGCGACAATGTAAGTTTGAATCATCACACTGTTTCAGTGACACAGCAAACTTGCAAATATTGAACTTAGTTTCGCTTGATTAAAAAAAATTCATTTTGCAAAGTGCATCCAGAGCATTATCCCCAAAATAATTTGTTTCGTGGATTTCAAGAGCATTGATTTTTCTTTCTTCTGTGCTTGTTAACACTGTAACAAGCTTGGTATGATTCCGACCTCCTGTAAGAACGTAACTGACTCCATTTCCGACCGTGGTAGTTCGTAGTCCTTCAATTTGGAAAAATTTCGCATAGAAAAGTTATTATTCATCCCCACAACGCACTTACAAATTCAAAATTTTATTTAAAAAAATTTATAATAATATTTACAAATTCGGCATTGTTCATTTTTTTAATTTTAATTCGTGCAGCATGAAATCTACAAGTACCGAACTTTCTAACAAAACTACCTCCAGATAGTCGAAGGTAACTTTTTGCTGAAATAAAACTACCTTTAGATTTTCCAATAAATTAGACGAAATATGGAATTAATATTCTCATTTTTTGATGCTCTTAGTGCTTCTAGGAACTTTTTTTTATCTATAAAGCTCACAATTTTCGGAGAACACCCGATCTTAAGGAAAATAGTTATATCAAAAAGAGAATTAACTAGAATGAAATTATAAAAATTGTTAACGAAAATGAAATTTTTTTTGTCTTCGGAAAAGTTTCAACTAGTCCAGTTCTTCATAAAATTTTGACCAAAGACAAAACTTTTAAAACTGAAAACGTCAAATAGTATATGATTAGGACAATATATATAATAAGATAACATTTCCGCGAAGACAGGGCACATATGTACCCGAGACTTCATTTTTCCAGCCACATAGTTTTCGAGATCAATGGAGAACAAAAAATTAATTACAATATATTTAAAGACAATATATATCACAAAATATATTTTGAGGACCGGCAACAGATTTGGATTTGTTATCTGTAAAGATCTTCGTTATAAACAAAATTTTATATAATATTGATCCGTTATTTCAACAATAAATAAAAACACAACATCTAACTATTGACTTTGCATTATTCTACAAATGAATTAATTTTTCAAGTCAGAATAATTAATAAATTTGCGTATTCCTTTTTCACTCATCATTTTTCACCCAATTTTTTTAACAAAAACTCTTATACTTATTTAGTAAAGAAAATGTTTTTAATTATATTAATTTATTAATTAAAAATACTAAAAATATTAATTTATGACTGACACGTTTATTTTTTATTTATCGCTTGGTACTCTGTTAGAGCTAGTTGATTAGAATTCAAAACCTTTTTATTAGTTATTCTTGTTATGCACATATGCATGTACCTATTTTTTATTTTCTATGATGAATTGAGACCTGTATTGATAACAACTGATAATAAATGCTCAACTGAGAAATTTTTTCACTTTAATCATGTAATTTTAGTTATTCCTAACTGAGGGTTAAAGTTAAAGTATAGTTTACAGTGTGTGTAAACTTTACACAGTTTGTATGCTTAATTTTTGTCGGCTAATTTATTCACGAAAAATCTATAAATTTTTAATTATATTTGCTTGATTAAAAAATATGAACGTTGAATTTATAGAAGTTTTTTTATAATAATTAATTTTAACTAAATTAGATGAGTCGCCGACAGGCAATTTCCACGTAATATTGCGAACGATATATTTATAAAAGTTTGTGGTTTATTTCAAAATGAAAAATTTAAAGAACAACTTAATAATGAATTTCTACAAAATAATGATTACAATATTCTACAAATACTCAATTTCTCGGTTAATTTTTGCCAATTAATAGGATTCGATGAAAGATTCGGTTTTAAGCTATATTGAACAAGATTCAGCATACGGAAATGAAATCCTATCCGTTATTCCTCGAATTAAATGAACCATGCAAAACTATTATTCTTAATTACAAATAACATGGATTTATTGTGGTTAAATCGTTACCTATTTTATTTGTTTTGAAGATTAGAAAAATGCTAATCATACTTGTTTTATTGGTTGTGTCAAAAATAATGACTATCATATTCATATTGGGGTATTTCACGAATTCTTACTAGTTTTGTTTAGCAACAAAATAATTCTAAATGGTTAAAAATTACAAATTGTTCTAGTCGATGTGCCTCCGGATTCCTTATCGAACAACTTAAGTGCAAGTATTTTTTGTTTTTCATATTTCTAAGAGTAAGTGATGAAACTATATGTGACCAAATTCAAATGAGATACTCAGATTGTAGCCAAAAAGTTAAATTGTTAAATTATATTGTTTCAGAAATGTATCGCCGAAGAACAGGATTTTTTAGAAATGCAATGCTCGCGATTCAATTCTGTTCGATTTTAAAATAAAAATTCGACTTTTATAAAAAATAATAGTTACATCAACGAGAAGTTAACAAAGCCATCCATCCGAAATAGACCCCGCCGACATTATCGACGATGCGTTGCCTCTCACGACAGCAACAGAAATAAAAATTATAATTGGAAATCACTGATTTTGCAATCTCAACAATGCAGTCTTTATTGATTTCCATCTAAAAAACAATTCTACAGTCTTTTATCAGATAAAGTACTTGATAAAACTTTGTGTAATGGAAAAAATTCATATGTTTACTATATGGTTAAAAATAATATTATAAAATAGATTAGATTGTCGGAACATTATCAAATAAAACATTTGATATTCATTATTCAATTACTTAAAACAGAACAAAACATAAATTTTTATTGACACCGATAATCAATCGTTTTTGAAAGTTTTTGCGAAATTAAAAGACGATCAGTTGTATTTAAAAAATGTAAAACAAATTGCAGAAAAGCTCTTAATTAATCTCGACGTGGTAATATTTAATCGCATGCTACCAGGCCTTTGCTTTAGTTAGACTGGTTTTAACTTAAAATAAACTCCTTATGACAGACATTCTATTTGAATATCTCACCATAAAATAATAGAATAAAACTTTCCAAGTCTTTTGATTTTTAATAACTAATAAATTATGAAAGAAATAAATTGAATGCAAAACTTCAGTAAACGGCCCGAAAGAACAAATATACTGTATATCTTGAGATAATAGTGTTTAAAATGTTTATCACATTGAGAAGCCAAATTTTCAACAATTTTTTTACTTGCAATGACTTTATAGTGCGAAAAAAATTACTATCAGACATTATAAGAGTTCGTATCGTAAGCCATTATTTTTTTAGATAGCTAAATAATTATTCATCCTGCCTTCACGTCCCTGTCCGAGAAAGTTGTCGGCTTCGACCGTGGCGACGGCAAGCGTCCAGACGGAATGACGGTCTTTCCATTCTCGGAGGGGAAATGTCTCGTTTGGGATGTTACCTGCGCGGACACCTTTGCCCCCCGGGACCGTTGCTCAGTCTGCGTCCTCCCCCGGCTTCGCTTCCCGTCGGGCTGAGGAGACGAAGCGGAAGAAATACGCCTCTCTCCCACCAAATTACCACTTTGTCCCGATTGCTGTGGAGACAAGTGGAGTGATAGGGACGGCCGGAGTGTCGCTTCTGACCGAAATTAGGAAGTGCATCCAAAAGTGCACGAAGGACCACCGCCAAATCGGATGGCTGTACCAGAGGATATCGATCGCAATCTTGCGAGGTAACTGGCTTGCAATCCGAGGTGCAGCCACTGCTGACACTTAATTAGCTATTTTGAAGAACTCTTTTTCCGGTTAAAAATGTTTGAAGTTAAAAAAAAATTATTATAAATAAATTCAAGAAAATTGTCCAAGACAGTTGAGGACTGAATATGGTGTTAGTGTTTAGATCAAATATTGAGGCCAAATGACGCACAGGGAACAATATCAAATAATGAATTTTACTAATACCTTTCTCGTCATCTATTGAGGTCGCATGTTACAAAATAAATGGAAAAAATTTTTAACCGACATATAAATTATTTAGATTTGAAGAAGCGTTAGTTTAAATATAATTTATAATTAATTCATTGATAATTAGCATAAACAGTTTGTTCTCTTATCAAGTATTCTTGTGATAATCAGATGGCGAGTCTTTACATCAATAAAGAAATTATAGACGATCAAAAAAATTTACTAAAATCCGGTAAAACTTCTTGACTAACACTATAGATGAGCAATCTTCAGAATTTTTTCAATTTCCTTCATTTTTAACAAAGATTTTTTTTAACGAAGAACAAAATCATAACAGTTATAATTAGACTAATTATTTATCAGTTTCAAATATCATTTATTGGAAAAACAAAACTTATTCGATATGTTTTCTTATTTCTTTCACTGCTATTATTGTTTCATTTTATTATCAAAATTTTTTATATTCCCTATCAAATATAATTTTGGGAATTTTTTTTACTTCTGCTACCCTTAAAGCGTGTAATTTATTTGGTTATCGTTATCAATATTTGTTATATCAAAATCCATTAAAGTATAGTTTTTATTAAAAATATTTAGAAAATTTATCCATCCTGAAATTATATTGTTAGTCAAGAACGACTATGTGAAATTATTAATTGCTGTTGCATTTACTGTAAAATTTCAAAAAAACTTTTACTAAGCCTTTTACAATTTGAAGATAAATTTAAGAGTTTTAAGGTAAAATATGGCATTTGAATGATTTAGTGTTTATTTGGTCTTTTACTGATATCTCTTTTATTTCGTGTTATTTCATTTCCGGTTTTTATGTTTATAGGTATTAAATCTGTGTTAAACTTTTAGGAATGATATTGACAATGACGATTCCATTGATTTTGAAAAAATATTCTGTATTTATATTAAGCTTAATGAATCTTAGAATCAGATCAACTATTATTGGATTAAGATCAATTCAAGTTTTAATAAGATTTATTCCCCTTTTCCATCGACACATTAATATCTCAGGAAAGCCACTCACTGTCAAAACCAAGACTAAACCACAACGAAAACCTACGCAAGAGAGTACGTTCCAAGTTAATGTCGGGCGACTTCTCGGCCGCCTTGAGAATTATTTCCTCAGACGATAAAGTTGCGAGGGTTGACGAACAAACATTACAGTCCCTCCTAGCAAAACATCCCACTCCATCTTCTCCTACAACAGTACCAACACCAAGCCCAGATCATGATTTTGTGCATGTCGATAAAGACGAAGTGTTGAGAGCCCTGAAGTCTTTTCGCCCTAGTAGCAGCGGTGGAATCGATGGCCTCCGTCCAAGTCATATCATGGATCTGGTCTCCTCTTCAGCTTCCGCAGCCGGAGAACGTCTTTTGACGGATATTTGTGGTCTAATGAACGCATTCCTCGAAGGGTCTCTGTCTGATTTCCCACGCTCCCTTTTTCTCTCGGGTAACCTGACCGCGCTGAATAAAAAGGACGGTGGAATCCGTCCCATATCCGTCGGTAATGTTTTCAGGAGACTGGCGGCTAAGATCGCTTGCGCCAGGTCTTCACATCTGTTTCCGAAAATTTTCCATAACATACAGATGGGTGTCGGTGTTAAAGGTGGCTGCGAAGCCACTGTCCACGCCGTGAGGGATTTTACAGAGTTTTCACACTCTGCTTATAACGACTGTATTCTTGCTAAATTGGACATGAAAAATGCTTTTAATTGCATCGACCGCTCATACTTCCTTAAAGAATGCAGCAAACATAACATTCCATTACTCCCGATGGCCAGCATGTGCTACGGTTGCACACCTGAACTAATGATAGACGGACACACGATCTTGTCCTCCTCTGGGGTCCAACAAGGTGACCCCCTTGGTCCATTACTCTTCTCCATGGGCGTTAACCCAACAGCACACGCCGTAAAATCACCGCTCAACGTTTGGTATCTGGATGACATTACTATTGGTGGTCCTGCTCACCAAGTCATCTTGGATATAGAATCAATCGCTGTAAGTCTGAACAAAATTGGATTACAGTTGAACCCTTCAAAATGTGAGATCATAAACCTCAACGCCAACGAGGAAGATTTCGCGACTATAGTGGAAAAATATCACTCAATCTTACCGGGTGGTATTATAACCAGGAAAGGGTCGCTTGAAGTCTTAGGATCTCCCATTTTCTCGGAAGGAATCGAGAAAATACTGTCCGGAAAATTATCCACTTTTGAGCTCATGTCAAGCAGGCTATCCATCCTGGACGCTCACGAAGGGTTTTTCTTGTTGAAAAACTTCATATCACTCCCCAAGCTACAACACGTTCTCCGCTCTGCCCCCTGCTTTATAAACCCTGAACTTCTCAAAGAACTGGAAACAGGGCTGAAACACAGTGCCGAAAATCTCTGCAACATTCGTTTTGACGAAGCCTCGTGGACCCAAGCCACGCTTCCAATACGATTCGGAGGCATTGGTCTCCGGTCCCCAGCAGATATTGCATTACCCGCTTTCCTCTCTTCTCGATTGTCGTGTGACTCACTGGTGGTTGCTGTTCTCCCCCTTTCCACTGAACGCAACGCATCCTCCTGGTATCAGATGGCAATCGAAATTTGGTCGAACAAAGGCCTCAAGACACCTGCTAACTCATTCTCACAGAGATGTTGGGACGACCTGTATTCTATGTCAATTTACCACCACTTGGAAGAGGTCTCTGATCAATCTCGTCTTGCATGCCTTAGAAGCGCTTCACAAAAACAATCCGGAGCGTGGCTCAATGCATGTCCTATCCCTTCAGTCGGAAACAAACTGGACGACGAGACATTGCGAATTGCAATCTCCTTACGCCTTTGCATGAAGATCTGTCGCCAGCACCGCTGTAGTTGCGGGGCTTCCGTTGACGGATTCGGACGGCACGCTCTCTCATGCAGACGCAGTGCAGGCCGGTTTCCAAGACATCACGCAATGAACCTAATTGTCAAGAACGCTTTGCATGCAGCTGGTTTCCCGGCACAGCTGGAGCCTCCTGGTCTCATCCGCACAGACGGAAAAAGACCTGATGGGATAACAATTTTCCCGTACACCAACGGGAAGTGCCTTGTTTGGGACTGCGCTTGCACCGACACCTACTCAGAGACAAACCTGATCGCCTCAGCCTCCTCTCCAGGATATGCTTCACAGAACTACGAAAAAATTAAAAAATTAAAATATTCAGAGCTCAAGGACAGGTTCATAGTGCAACCGATTATTGTGGAGTCATCTGGAGTCTTCGGTCCGGAATCAATCTCTTTTATTAGGAAACTTGGATCCCTGATCTCGGTTCAGACGAAAGATAGAAGGGAGACCGAATGGCTGTTTCAACGCCTTTCAACAACCGTTGTCAGAGGTAATAGCCACGCTATCCTTTCTGCTCTTAAGCAACCTTAATTAACTTATATTTTCTTTTATAACATTGGCTTTTAAAAAAAAAAAATTTTTTTAATTAAAAAAAAAAAAATAAGATTTAGGTTTTCATTTGCTAAGTTGAAATTTTCAGAGCCAAATCTGTACATTTTTCTCTTAAAGTATTGGATTAAATTAAATTGAAATAATCTTTTTAAGAATATATTTAATTATCTTTTTTAATTCACATATTTTATTTAATAAAAAAGTGGACATTAATCAAGGTCTGAAAAACCTCTCAAAAATTAACCAAGAATTTCTTGTTTTTAATTGAAAAATAAGAAATGGTGGAAATTTTTCATTACTCATTACGTTTATTAGAATACCGCCCATAAGAGTTTAAATTGAGGAACAGGAGGACTCATCACATCAAAGTGCTCAAATTGAAGTTTACTTGATACAGTGTGAAGAGTCGAATTTTTTATACGCTTGATCCTACCAAAATATTAACAAAGAACTTCCGGTACGGGATGACTAAAATTGTAAACAGGACATATTCAGGCGACTAATGCCCTATTATACTATTTTCAGTTCACAAAATGACTAGTCGGTCGAGTTTTAGGATTCATTCTCTATACGCTCAATTTAAAGGATGTCGCAAATAATGTTGAACCAAGTCATATTGGGAATAAATTTTTACTGACAGATGTCACCAAATCAAAACAATGAAGAGCTGGTTTAGTTCTCGGGAAGATACTTTTTAGAAAGTATCATCATTTTTTGAAATTATAAAACTACGTGAGTGCCATTGACTCATCCTCATTTAGACTGAACCGTTTGCCGATATAGATTGTACTAGATGAGTTTGTTTTGTATTTAATGTCAAATTAATGACACAATGTCGAATGAATGTTTCCTCATATAACTGAGACATATACTCTGGGACATTTTTTACTAGTTTGGTAACTTTTTTTTACTTTTTAAATAAAAACAAATTTAATTCTGCTCATGAAAAAATATATCCCTGTCTTGATCAAGAGTGGAAAAAGTTTCAGACTGAAAAAATAATTTCAGTTAATCAGCCAGTAATTAGAATTATTCACATAATCCTTATTTATATTTTTATATAGCATAGAGTTAGGGCTTTTTAAGAAAGTTTGAAAAAATATCGTTTATAGTTGTAACAAATGCTTATAATATAGGGTTTTCCACACTTTTTCGCTACTTTTGCAAGCAATTTCGCCACTTTTTCACACAATTCCGTGTAAAGTAGATTATCGGCTTTTCGTTTCAAGCAATTATGCCACTTTTTCAAGCAATTTTGTGCATAAGAAGATTATCGGTTTATTGTTTCAAACAAATTCGCTACTTTTTCAAGCAATTTCGCCATTTTTTGTGAAAGTGTGGAAAACCCTATAATATTCACCAACCGTGAACAAATGAGTTATTTCTATAATTTCGGCCTGGATCATTTTTGAAAATATGATTTGTTAGTTTGAGTAAACAATAAATTTCAAGAAGAAAATTCTACGCGCAATATAGACATATTTCTCATAGTGTTTGAATTTTTCTTTTCTTTGACAGCCAACGATCCATTAAATTTTACAATCCAATTATTTTTTGATTAAAAATTCGGGACTAACCGAATCAAATTCATACGTTGTAATCATAACATTAGTCATGAGTTTGAACAGTGCAGACACACGTGTTATAAAGCGTTGATCATTTGGGATATGATTCTACTTTAAAATAAACTTCCTGTAATGCTCTCTTATAAATTTATTAAAGATATATTGTACTAGCGTATCGGAATATTATTGGAAAATACTTCTTTTTTAATTTTGTCCCCAGTATTTACATTGATATTATTATAAATGTTTCATATCAACAATTGTATCTCAGTTTGAATATTTCACATTGTCCTATACGTTAAAAACTATTTCCGAAATGGTAATGATATTCATTATATCTCTAGGCTCCGTTTAAATATCTTATTATTTCGAGATTGCATTCCGATGAAAGCAGATTACGGTCAAACAATATTCAATATTTTGCCACAACTCCAATATTGTTTTTCATATGGAATGATGTAGGTTTGAATTTTTAGACTGTTTTTGTGTAGTTGGAGATAATTTTCGATAAAAGACTTTTACAGGAGCTTGAATAGGTGCAAAAGATAATTAAAAAGGAAATTCGAGAAATTAACCCACATTTTTTTTAATTTAATGTGTTCGAAAATGACTCCTTAAAAAGTCGTTGTATATGATTATGACTCTAGTCCAGAGCTTTTCAAAAAATAATTCTCGCGAATGGTTGACAAAGCCACCCGCATTTCAGCATCAATGTTTCTCAAACTTTCGCGTTTGTTATATTTCATATTATGCAGCTTAGAAAAACCTGCTTCGCATAAATTGGTCGTTGAAAACTGTAAAATTATGGTCAGTGCTTGTTTTGATAAACTGGGATATATGTTTCGAATATATATCCAGAATTCTACAATGTCTAACTCCGTCATCTTTAATCTTAAGGATCGATCATTAAATAGCGCAATAAGTTCTTCATTTTCTTTAATAGACAAGTTTTTTGATTCAGGACAAGAAAAAGATTTCGTATCTTAAATATATTAAAAAACTAATAACCCAATCGAATTTTTCAATTTCTAAGTCTTGAAAATAAGCATCCATTTTGTTTTCCAAAAATTATTAAATGTTCATTAATTAGTCCCTGTATCGAATCATCATTATATCCTTAGACGGGGGTCCATCTGTACATATACCAATACAATTAACAAATGAAATATTATTGATATTGAAATAATCGTTTAATATCGTGAACATATCAATTGCTCGAGTAGTAGTTAAAAGAGGCTTCCAAAACAAGAATTGTTCTGTAATTTTCCCAGAATAAACAAATCGTATATATGCCAACAAAGGTGCCATTCCCGAAATATTTGTGGTTTCGTTAAGTTGTAATGAAAATCGAGTTTCTTTAATAAAAATGAGACACTTTTTTCAATATTCTCCGACAAAGCACAAATCCGATCATTGAAAAGCTTTGCAAGTTTTTTTCGGAATAGAATGCTTGTTTTCTTTAATTTCCGAAACCAGTTGACTTGACCAGTAAAATATATAAATTCCCATACTAAATGGGTGGAATCAATAAAAAACTACGTGGAATCAATAACAAAGTGGGCATAAGACTAATGATTACTTTAGTTAGAAATATTATAGAATAAAAATGTCACGTAAATTATTAGAAGAGAAATATCAAGCTCACGTGAAAAGAGTTTGGTGTTAATTCCATTTAGTTTGGTATTAATCCCACTTAGTTTTCTATTGAGGCCACTTAGTTTCCTGGTCATCATACGTCGTTTGTCATTGAGTTCATTTATTTTTCTATTGATTTTACTTAGTTTCTTGTTAATCCCATTTAGTATGATAAATGGTATATTCTTCATAATACTTCTGTGAATACAGTTTCTATACAATATATTTCACCGATGTCCATTGCCAGAACAATAAACTGATTATTTTTATGTTAGATAAAATAAATAGACGAAAACCTTAATTGAAGTTTGGATAACTATTGAAACAAGTTGAATCGGGAAAATGCATAAATACGGCCTGCTTGTCAGTGAATTAGATTTCATATTGCTAAATTGAACATTGTACCTATGGTGCTAACGTAAAATGGTATTGTAGGCAATTTTTACATGCGCTCAAAGTAGGTAATTCAATAAAGGCATATATTCAGATTATTTTGATAAGAAAAACCCTCCTAAAAATACGAGTTGAATACAGAATTGAATGGATTGACAAAGACATCTGTTAACAGATTGAGATAAACAATTTGATAATCTAAAAAGGACACTTTAAAAGATGGAATTACTAAGACAAGAATGTAGAGCTAAGAAGTGAGACTTATTATTATTATCCGCAACTTCTGTAGAAACATAATAGTTATATTTCCACACGTGCGGCACTTGAAACGATTTTCTTGATAATCCTTGTCCAACCTCCCCTGTTGCATGCTAGACTTCTCATTGCGTCCAGATCATCCCCATTTTTAAGCTTGCGGTTGATTGATTTGAGGTCAGCATCCAGCACCTCCGGTAGAGTGATGCGCGGGCGTCCCCGAAATTTCTTTTCACTAGCGGCAAAATATTCTTCCATTGCCAAGTTTGCGGGTGACATCAGGTCCATCCTTAGGACATGTTCGAACAGTCTCCATCGGGCTTCCATCACATCCAGAATCACAGGTTGCGCTGAGCATTTACGGTAAAGTGCCCCGTTGTTGATCCGGGTCGGCCATTGTACCCCACATAATATACGCAGTTGTCTTCGATGGGAGGAGTTAAGGTTTTTAATTTCGGAAGCAGAGATCCCCCAACAGGAGGAGTTGTATAGCAAGACCGGTTTCACAAATGCATTGTAGAGGCGCAAACGAAGCGCAGTCGTTGCCGGCCTGTTAGCCAACCAATCCGTTTTCAGCCTGTTTAACGCGGCCGTCGATAGTACTTTCCTCCGGGTAATGTCCTTACTATCTCCGAGGAGTGTGCCCAGTTTTCTGGAACGTCTCCATTTATCATCTAGTCTTGAATTCGTGCGTGCGACTTCCGTGATTTCCGTTTTGGTTGTGTTCACAGTGAGGAACCATTTTCCAAGCTCTGCAGGGGAAACATCAAGTAACCGCCTCAGGGCTGCTGTGTCGTGTGATACAAAATCCACATCGTCAGCGTATACAATTTCGGTTCGAAATCAAATCTGAATTTTTATGAAAATAGTTAAATAGTATATTTTTTATTGTATCACATTATATAATAATTAAACTACGCGGGATCATATTATAATATGGAAATGCGTTGTTGTGATTCCATAATCAAAAAACTATTTGATTACCAACAAGACGGTGTTTTATGGATCCAAAAGACCTTACAAAAATCAAAAGGGGCAATCCTGGGTGATGAGATGGGGTATTTTCTATATTAACTAATCCAGACTCGGAAAAACTCTTCAAGCTATCGCATACATTCAGTCTCTATATGAAGAAGACACTTCTCTTCTCATTCTAATAATTGTTCCTGCCAATCTCCTCAAGAATTGGGAAATGAAATTTCTAAATGGTCTGTTATTTCTTAACATTATTTCCAGGAAAACTACATTTCCATATTATAAATTCTACGGAAGAGAAAAGCTAGAATATTTCCGTCGTTTTTTGAATCGTCGGGGGGTCCTTTTGACGACCTACACCACAGTCCTCAACTCTGCAGACAACTTGAGAAACACATTTTTTGTACTGTTTTTTTCTTATCATAGGACTTGATCGTAGTGGATGAGGCACATGTTCTTTAAATTTGAAAATTAAAAATTAATTATTTTAAATATATTTCAAATTCTGTTTTATAAATAAATAAGTTCATAATAAAAATTCAGTAGACAACTATCGGGAGTAAATTTCTTGATATAAATGCTAATTAAACATTTAATTTGCATTTAAATTAATTTAAATAAGAATTGCGAAAAATATTCTTAGATTAAGTCTTGAAATTTAAAATAAACTTGGAAAATTTATAAATAACAAAAAGATACAATAAAAACTAATCATGTCGAAATTAAATAAAAAAATGTCGGAATAATCAATTTTACTTATCAAATTATATATCATTTGGAAAATAACGGAAATTCTTCTTTTATATTAAATTTTGAATCCTAAATTGGAATTTAATAATTCCTATTTAAAATTGCATTAATTTCCAATATATTTCTATTTTTAGCATCACATGGAAAAATTCCAACTGTAGAATATAGTTTTTAGATACTTGAAAAATAACCAAAAACTAGTACCATCCGATTATCGAATAATCATTTTAAAAATACGTTAGAGATTTAATATTCAAAAGCTAGTTTTGCTAAATCTAAATATTTAAAATTTTCCTGGAAAAACTATGTCTTGATTTTGAATAATAATTTCTATAAAATCAATTTATTAATATTTTTATGTATTTTATTTATATTCTATAGATAATTATTATTTTTTATTTTATTTAATTATAAAATACGTTTTTCTATAAAATCATTAGTTTCTTGCTCTTATTGGCTTAATTTCCTATTCCTATTGCGACAATATTGTTTAATCATATCAAACGTAAAAATGTCGCGAAATGGAGAAAATGAAATTGACGACGAACTTTTAGGGTATCGCATAATAGCACGAGACGATCATCCTTTAATTACTCAAATTTATTATGAAATCGATTCAGATTATTCTCCATCGTACCAATTTGATACTCAAGAAGAACAATCTTCTCGATATCCAGATTTTCTGACTTTATCAGTTTAGAAGTCGATCAAGATGTAGCATCTGTGTTTATACATTTTAGGACTTAAGACGTAGAAGTATTAAAAAGCGAAGAATTAATTTCTTACTTGGGAAGCCTACAAAATACAAATCAATTCTTAAATCTTGCAGGACTTTGAAGAATGAAAAAGATTACGATGTTTGTTCAATTTGCCTTGAAATGTACAATATAAATTCAAAAATTGCTCAATTTCGTTGTTCTCATTTTTTTCATCGATCTTGTGCTAGGAAATGGATTTTAGTTTGATTATTTTATATTATTAGATAAAACGGACCTGTCCGTATTGCAGAGCTGGTTTGTTTTAACTTGTCATGTTTTCTATTTTTAATTTATTTCTTTCCAGACGAATTAAATGATATTTAATATTAGTATTACAAATTATTAGCCTCTTAATTGAAGCAAGTCATTCGTACGAAGATAATATGGAGAATGAGGGGAAAAGAGTCGTAACTAACTTGGAGATAGAGGATCAAGGAGTGGTGTTGGTTACTTTTTCCTCTAAAAGGAGGAGATTAACCTCCAGCAGATAACGGTCGGATTAACATCAATTAAATAATTTGTTTAACAAATTACAAATTATAGTGAAGTGTAGTCTGAGTGCTGCTTTGTGAATCAGTACGAATTTTAGTCTGTCTTGGATAATCGTTTTGGCTAAACATCAATGTCCCTGTGACGTTAGGACTGATTAGTTTGGCTACCACACTTTCTTATGTAGTAACGGATTTGGATGCTCTTCAGGAACATCTGTCGTCTCTTGGAATTGCTGAATTCTACTTTCAATTTACACAAGTTTTAATTGCTGAGCTGGAAATTTTACAGAAATACTCTCGCTCCTAATTTATTTGATATCAGCACAATAAAAATTTTTTAATGAATTTTGACAAAAATTACTTGTATAAATCAGTGATCCTCAAGCTTTTTTAATTAGGGCCCACAAACAAAAAAATTAAAAGGCCACCAATATTTTTTTAACAATTATTTATTATTTAAAAATTAAAATTAGCTTTAATTTGACAAGTTTAAGTACGCAAAAAAATCATTTAATTCGAACAGTTTACTAAATGTCGATTCGCAGACAGATGTTGTTCTTAGAATTGCTTAATTGATTTTATCATTATTGATTAGATTCGGAAATCGGCAATCTGGTAGTCTCAAATAAAATTCAATGATTGAAGTGCTGCTGAACACACTTTTCAGTTCAATATCACCTTGTAAATTAATTAATTCCAGTTGATAAATTCTGGAAATCTCCTCACTTTTCATAATTGGTGGAGTTGCACATAATCTCAATGAATTTAAGTCCTTTTTAAGACTCTGCCAGTTTAATTGGTAAATATCTGCGTTTTCTATAAACGTAATTTTTGCGAATTCATCAATATATCCACAAATTTGATAATTAAGCTTATTTTTGCCTGGTAGTTCAACATTCAGGGTAGACAGATGTAGAGATATATCAACAAAAAATCCTAAATCTGCCACCTTTGTCTTTTAATAGTTCATTCTTCACTTTATTTTTGGTAAATAAAATAATTTCAGGAAGAAGTTGATAAAATCTATATATCAGCTCTTCACAGTCATGAAAATAGGTTTTGACGATTTTTCGACAGTGTTTTAAAAGATTTGTTTAGCCTGCAAAAAAGTCCTAGCAAATGAAGAAAAACTTTAAATGTATTAAGTACAAAAGTTTGGGAATATAATATGCTATTTTTCTACGGAGAGAATGATCTTGTTGCTTAAAAATATTATAAGAATGAATGTCAAAAAAATATTAAACTAGTTGGGAAAAAATATAACTCGAAATTTATTCTATTATGAACTTAGAATCAATTAATTAAGGTTTTTATAATCATTTTCATTCGGTTCATTTTTGTCAAATTTTAAAGATTCCATCATCTGAAATAATTATTAAATATAACCTGGGTGAATCTATCAGATGCATATTCTACTTTTACTAATCTTGCTTGCTGTATAATTAAAATCAAATTCAGAAAACCCGTATTTTACGTGAATCTATTTCATCAGACATGAAATTTTTTTCTTTAATACGCTAAAAATATTTAAAGTTGTTTTTATAATAACACATTTTTCAATTATTGCTAAGTACGCAAAGCTGTAACTTGTCGAAATTCACTTCAAGAAATATCAAATTTCAATTTATTGAATTGCGTGGAAATATTTATCTTAAAATAGTTTTTATTTTAATAGACTAAGTACTAAGTCTTCGAAGTTATCAAAGAGTGCGTATCGGGGTATTTAATTCATTGTACGTCTTCAAGTTCTCACACACTGATGGACCGTTTCAAGCCATACTTAATCTTAAACAGAAGATGGAAGAACCTCCTCATTAAACCTCCATCTGTTATCACGGTAAAGCATACTCCTATCCTGCAAATATGAAAATAAACCTCCTGATCGAAGAGTTATTTCCATATTTTAGCCACATTGACCTACTCCAAAAGTGTCGGCATCTTAGTGAGAATTCGCTCACTTACGTAGACAATGATATTCAGTTCACGTCTAGTTTTTTTGTAAATTTACAATTTTGTAGGATTTTGGAAAAGGAATAATTACAGATGCTATCTCTTACAAAAAGTATAAATTTAAAATAAAAATTAGGGTTTCTCTTAAAATAAAAAACGTTTTTGGTTTTGGTGAAATAAAATTTTCTTTCCTTTATAATTTGTAATGTCATTTAATTAATTTTCTTAACTTTAAGATCTTAATTTAATTTGCGTGAATTACTGCCCTAATAAATTTAATACGAATTTCCAAAAGCAAATAATATTTGGAATTACTAATAAAGATAAATATACAGTTTTTGAATCTGGTATTTCTTATTAAAAAAATATTATTGATATTTATGTACAGTAAAAATTAGGATTAGTAATCGTCAGTGGTTGCATTGCGAATAGCAAACGAGTTACCTTGCAAGATTGCTATAGATATTCTCTGATACTGCCAGCTGATTTCCCAGTGCTCAAATGATACGATTGGGTGAACTTGAACTTTCTATAATCAAACAAATCGATTTGATACTTTTTTAACTAAATTAGCGACAATGTAAGCTCGAATCGTCATACTGTTTCAGTGACACAGCAAACTTGCAAATATTGAACTTAGTTTCGCTTGATTAAAAAAAAATTTCATTTTGCAAAGTGCATCCAGAGCATTATCCCCAAAATAATTTGTCTACAAGTACCGAACTTTCTAACAAAACTACCTCCAGATAGTCGAAGGTAACTTTTTGCTGAAATAAAACTACCTTTAGATTTTCCAATAAATTAGACAAAATATGGAATTAATATTTTCATTTTTTGATGCTCTTAGTGAGTCTAGGAACTTTTTTTATCTATAAAGCTCACAATTTTCGAAAAACACCCGATCTTAAGGAAAATAGTTATATCAAAAAGAGAATGAACTCGAATGAAATTATAAAAATTGTTAGTTAGTTAGTTAATCCACGTTCGCGTTGCCAGTAAACAAAGTTTATGGTTTCGCTCTTCATAAAATTTTAGGCAAAGACAAAACTTTTAAAACTGAAAACGTAAAATAGTATATGATTAAGACAATATATATAATAAGATAACACTTCCGCAAAGACAGGGCACATATGTACCCGAGACTTCATTTTTCTAGCCACACAGTTTTCGAGATCAATGGAGAACAAAAAATTAATTACAATATATTTAAAGACAATATATATCACAAAATATATTTTGAGGACCGGCAACAGATTTGAATTTGTTATCTGTAAAGATCCTCGTTATAAACAAAATTTTATATAATATTGATCCGTTATTTCAACGATAAATAAAAACACAACATCTAACTATTGACTTTGCATTATTCTACAAATTAATTAATTAATTTTTCAAGTCAGAATAATTAATAAATTTGCGTATTCCTTTTTCACTCACCATTTTTCACCCAATTTTTTTAACAAAAACTCTTATACTTATTTAGTAAAGAAAATGTTTTTAATTATATTAATTTATTAATTAAAAATACTAAAAATATTAATTTATGACTGACACGTTTATTTTTTATTTATCGCTTGGTACTCTGTTAGAGCTAGTTGATTAGAATTCAAAACCTTTTTATTAGTTATTCTTGTTATGCACATATGCATGTACCTATTTTTATTTTCTATGATGAATTGAGACCTGTATTGATAACAACTGATAATAAATGCTCAACTGAGAAATTTTTTCACTTTAATCATGTAATTTTAGTTATTCCTAACTGAGGGTTAAAGTTAAAGTATAGTTTACAGTGTGTGTAAACTTTACACAGTTTGTATGCTTAATTTTTGTCGGCTAATTTATTCACGAAAAATCTATAAATTTTTAATTATATTTGCTTGATTAAAAAATATGAACGTTGAATTTATAGAAGTTTTTTTATAATAATTAATTTTAACTAAATTAGATGAGTCGCCGACAGGCAATTTCCACGTAATATTGCGAACGATATATTTATAGAAGTTTGTGGTTTATTTCAAAATGAAAAATTTAAAGAACAACTTAATAATGAATTTCTACAAAATAATGATTACAATATTCTACAAATACTCAATTTCTCGGTTAATTTTTGCCAATTAATAGGATTCGATGAAAGATTTGGTTTTAAGCTATATTGAACAAGATTCAGCATACGGAAATGAAATCCTATCCGTTATTCCTCGAATTAAATGAACCATGCAAAACTATTATTCTTAATTACAAATAACATGGATTTATTGTGGTTAAATCGTTACCTATTTTATTTGTTTTGAAGATTAGAAAAATGCTAATCATACTTGTTTTATTGGTTGTGTCAAAAATAATGACTATCATATTCATATTGGGGTATTTCACGAATTCTTACTAGTTTTGTTTAGCAACAAAATAATTCTAAATGGTTAAAAATTACAAATTGTTCTAGTTGATGTGCCTCCGGATTCCTTATCGAACAACTTAAGTGCAAGTATTTTTGTTTTTCATATTTCTAAGAGTAAGTGATGAAACTATATGTGACCAAATTCAAATGAGATACTCAGATTGTAGCCAAAAAGTTAATTCGTTAAATTATATTGTTTCAGAAATGTATCGCCGAAGAACAGGATTTTTTAGAAATGCAATGCTCGCGATTCAATTCTGTTCGATTTAAAATAAAAATTCGACTTTTATAAAAAATAATAGTTACATCAACGAGAAGTTAACAAAGCCATCCATCCGAAATAGACCCCGCCGACATTATCGACGATGCGTTGCCTCTCACGACAGCAACAGAAATAAAAATTATAATTGGAAATCACTGATTTTGCAATCTCAACAATGCAGTCTTTATTGATTTCCATCTAAAAAACAATTCTACAGTCTTTTATCAGATAAAGTACTTGATAAAACTTTGTGTAATGGAAAAAATTCATATGTTTACTATATGGTTAAAAATAATATTATAAAATAGATTAGATTGTTGGAACATTATCAAATAAAACATTTGATATTCATTATTCAATTACTTAAAACAGAACAAAACATAAATTTTTATTGACACCGATAATCAATCGTTTTTGAAAGTTTTTGCGAAATTAAAAGACGATCAGTTGTATTTAAAAAATGTAAAACAAATTGCAGAAAAGCTCTTAATTAATCTCGACGTGGTAATATTTAATCGCATGTACCAGGCCTTTGCTTTAGTTAGACTGGTTTTAACTTAAAATAAACTCCTTATGACAAACATTCTATTTGAATATCTCACCATAAAATAATAGAATAAGACTTTCCAAGTTTTGTAATTTTTAATAACTAATAAATTATGAAAGAAATAAATTGAATGCAAAACTTCAGTAAACGGGCCGAAAGAACAAATATACTGTATATCTTGAGATAATCGTGTTTAAAATGTTTATCACATTGAGAAGCCAAATTTTCAACAATTTTTTTACTTGCAATGACTTTATAGTGCGAAAACAAATTACTATCAGACATTATAAGAGTTCGCATCGTAAGCCATTATTTTTTTAGATATCTAAATGATTATTCATCCTGCCTTCACGTCCCTGTCCGAGAAAGTTGTCGGCTTCGACCGTGGCGACGGCAAGCGTCCAGACGGAATGACGGTCTTTCCATTCTCGGAGGGGAAATGTCTCGTTTGGGATGTTACCTGCGCGGACACCTTTGCCCCCCGGGACCGTTGCTCAGTCTGCGTCCTCCCCGGCTTCGCTTCCCGTCGGGGTGAGGAGACGAAGCGGAAGAAATACGCCTCTCTCCCACCAAATTACCACTTTGTCCCGATTGCTGTGGAGACAAGTGGAGTGATAGGGACGGCCGGAGTGTCGCTTCTGACCGAAATTAGGAAGTGCATCCAAAAGTGCACGAAGGACCACCGCCAAATCGGCTGGCTGTACCAGAGGATATCGATCGCAATCTTGCGAGGTAACTCGCTTGCAATCCGAGGTGCAGCCACTGCTGACACTTAATTAGCTATTTTGAAGAACTCTTTTTCCGGTTAAAAAATGTTTGAAGTTAAAAAAAAAATTATTATAAATAAATTCAAGAAAATTGTCCAAGACAGTTGAGGACTGAATATGGTGTTAGTGTTTAGATCAAATATTGAGGCCAAATGACGCACAGGGAACAATATCAAATAATGAATTTTACTAATACCTTCCTCGTCATCTATTGAGGTCGCATGTTACAAAATAAATGGAAAAAATTTTTAACCGACATATAAATTATTTAGATTTGAAGAAGCGTTAGTTTAAATATAATTTATAATTAATTCATTGATAATTAGCATAAACAGTTTGTTCTGTTATCAAGTATTCTTGTGATAATCAGATGGCGAGTCTTTACACCAATAAAGAAATTATAGACGATCAAAAAAATTTAATAAAATCAGGTAAAACTTCTTGACGAACACTGTAGATGAGCAATCTTCAGAATTTTTTCAATTTCCTTTATTTTTAACAAAGATTTTCTTTAACGAAGAACAAAATCATAATAGTTATAATTAGACTAATTATTTATCAGTTTCAAATATCATTTATTGGAAAAACAAAACTTATTCGACATGTTTTCTTCTTTCTTTCACTGCTATTATTGTTTCATTTTATTATCAAAATCTTTTATATTCCCTATCAAATATAATTTTGGGAATTTTTTTTACTTCTGCTACCCTTAAAGCGTGTAATTTATTTGGTTATCGTTATCAATATTTGTTATATCAAAATCCATTAAAGTATAGTTTTTATTAAAAATATTTAGAAAATTTATCCATCCTGAAAATTATATTGTTAGTCAAGAGCGACTATGTGAGATTATTACTTGCTGTTTCGTTTACTGTAAAATTTCAAAAAAACCTTTACTAAGCCTTTTACAATTTGAAGATAAATTTAAGAGTTTTAAGGTAAAATATGGCATTTGAATGATTTAGTGTTTATTTGGTCTTTTACTGATATCTCTTTTATTTCGTGTTATTTCATTTCCGGTTTTTATGTTTATAGGTATTAAATCTGTGTTAAACTTTTTAGGAATGATATTGACAATGACGATTCCATTGATTTTGAAAAAATATTCTGTATTTATATTAAGCTTAATGAATCTTGGAATCAGATCAACTATTATTGGATTAAGATCAATTCAAGTTTTAATAAGATTTAGGTTTTCATTTGCTAAGTTGAAATTTTCAGAGCCAAATCTGTACATTTTTCTCTTAAAGTATTGGATTAAATTAAATTGAAATAATCTTTTTAAGAATATATTTAATTATCTTTTTTAATTCATATATTTTATTTAATAAAAAAGTGGACATTAATCAAGGTCTGAAAAACCTCTCAAAAATTAACCAAGAATTTCTTGTTTTTAATTGAAAAATAAGAAATGGTGGAAATTTTTCATTACTCATTAACGTTTATTAGAATACCGCCCATAAGAGTTTAAATTGAGGAACAGGAGGACTCATCACATCAAAGTGCTCAAATTGAAGTTTACTTGATACAGTGTGAAGAGTCGAATTTTTTATACGCTTGATCCTACCAAAATATTAACAAAGAACTTCCGGTACGGGATGACTAAAATTGTAAACAGGACATATTCAGGCGACTAATGCCCTATTATACTATTTTCAGTTCACAAAATGACTAGTCGGTCGAGTTTTAGGATTCATTCTCTATACGCTCAATTTAAAGGATGTCGCAAATAATGTTGAACCAAGTCATATTGGGAATAAATTTTTACTGACAGATGTCACCAAATCAAAACAATGAAGAGCTGGTTTAGTTCTCGGGAAGATACTTTTTAGAAAGTATCATCATTTTTTGAAATTATAAAACTACGTGAGTGCCATTGACTCATCCTCATTTAGACTGAACCGTTTGCCGATATAGATTGTACTAGATGAGTTTGTTTTGTATTTAATGTCAAATTAATGACACAATGTCGAATGAATGTTTCCTCATATAACTGAGACATATACTCTGGGACATTTTTTACTAGTTTGGTAACTTTTTTTTACTTTTTAAATAAAAACAAATTTAATTCTGCTCATGAAAAAATATATCCCTGTCTTGATCAAGAGTGGAAAAAGTTTCAGACTGAAAAAATAATTTCAGTTAATCAGCCAGTAATTAGAATTATTCACATAATCCTTATTTATATTTTTATATAGCATAGAGTTAGGGCTTTTTAAGAAAGTTTGAAAAAATATCGTTTATAGTTGTAACAAATGCTTATAATATAGGGTTTTCCACACTTTTTCGCTACTTTTGCAAGCAATTTCGCCACTTTTCACACAATTCCGTGTAAAGTAGATTATCGGCTTTTCGTTTCAGGCAATTATGCCACTTTTTCAAGCAATTTTGTGCATAAGAAGATTATCGGTTTATTGTTTCAAGCAAATTCGCTACTTTTTCAAGCAATTTCGCCATTTTTTGTGAAAGTGTGGAAAACCCTATAATATTCACCAACCGTGAACAAATGAGTTATTTCTATAATTTCGGCCTGGATCATTTTTGAAAATATGATTTGTTAGTTTGAGTAAACAATAAATTTCAAGAAGAAAATTCTACGCGCAATATAGACATATTTCTCATAGTGTTTGAATTTTTCTTTTCTTTGACAGCCAACGATCCATTAAATTTTACAATCCAATTATTTTTTGATTAAAAATTCGGGACTAACCGAATCAAATTCATACGTTGTAATCATAACATTAGTCATGAGTTTGAACAGTGCAGACACACGTGTTATAAAGCGTTGATCATTTGGGGATATGATTCTACTTTAAAATAAACTTCCTGGAATGCTCTCTTATAAATTTATTAAAGATATATTGTACCTGCGTATCGGAATATTATTGGAAAATACTTCTTTTTTAATTTTGTCCCCAGTATTTACATTGATATTATTATAAATGTTTCATATCAACAACTGTATCTCAGTTTGAATATTTCACATTGTCCTATAGTTAAAAACTATTTACGAAATGGTAATGATATTCATTATATCTCTAGGCTCCGTTTAAAAATCTTATTATTTCGAGATTTCATTCCGATGAAAGCAAATTACGGCAATAAACAATCAAAAGGATTTGACAACAATAAATTAATCAAAAAGGAATATCATGGTTTGAAAATAACGAATAAAATATGGCAATAAACAATCAAAAGGAGTTGACAACTATAAATTAATGAAAAGGAATATTATGGTTTGAAAATAACGAATAAAATATGGCAATAAACAATCAAAAGGAGTTGACAACTATAAATTAATGAAAAGGAATATTATGGTTTGAAAATAACGAATAAAATATGGCAATAAACAATCAAAAGGAGTTGACAACTATAAATTAATGAAAAGGAATATTATGGTTTGAAAATAACGAATAAAATATGGCAATAAACAATCAAAAGGAGTTGACAACTATAAATTAATGAAAAGGAATATTATGGTTTGAAAATAACGAATAAAATATGGCAATAAACAATCAAAAGGAGTTGACAACTATAAATTAATGAAAAGGAATATTATGGTTTGAAAATAACGAATAAAATATGGCAATAAACAATCAAAAGGAGTTGACAACTATAAATTAATGAAAAGGAATATTATGGTTTGAAAATAACGAATAAAATATGGCAATAAACAATCAAAAGGAGTTGACAACTATAAATTAATGAAAAGGAATATTATGGTTTGAAAATAACGAATAAAATATGGCAATAAACAATCAAAAGGAGTTGACAACTATAAATTAATGAAAAGGAATATTATGGTTTGAAAATAACGAATAAAATATGGCAATAAACAATCAAAAGGAGTTGACAACTATAAATTAATGAAAAGGAATATTATGGTTTGAAAATAACGAATAAAATATGGCAATAAACAATCAAAAGGAGTTGACAACTATAAATTAATCAAAAGGAATATTACGAATAAAATATGGCAATAAATATAAATATGATAAACCCATAGCTGTTCTAAGAATTGTTGATGAGTAATCGTACAAGTTTCACGTCCTTCCCCTTCCGAATTATGGTTTCAAAATAACGAATAAAATACGGCAATAAACAATCAAAAGGAGTTGACAACTACAATAAATTAATAAAAAAGAATATTATGGTTTGAAAATAATTCAATCTCTCTCCGCCATAAATAAAAGTGTGTCATAAAGAATAACAATTTTCATTCAAAATAGGATGAAATTCAATTTTCAAAATTTCAAAATAAGTAGAATATACAGATTGAAGGAATAAACTTACAAAAATTACAAATGAATTCAATAAAAAAATTATGATCTACCAAATAATGTAGCAAAACAACAAGGTATGCCAATCGCGTGTTTACATCGATTTTATTTTTTAATCTTCTTTTTTAAATCTTTTTTGAAATTTAATTGATTGATTATTTTATGGAGTGATATTGTATAAAATAAAGTATTATATATGCATTTATAATATGGGAAAATCCTCCCGTAAATCGGTCAGTCTGTGCTGTTTGTTTAATCGCATTGTGAGCTAATCCAATAGCCTCACTCTGGGTTGTAAGTATTTCGGAGTAATTGGAATTCATTATAAAAGAAAATACTGGATGTTTATCCAATTTAATACCATGGTTTCTCCGGACCCAATTTTTGCAACTTATCTTGTATAGGTTACAATAGTGTAGAAATCTATTTCAAACGTATAGATTCCTCCATTGTAAACAAGTACAAGAATTACGGTCAAAAAATTTAACAAGAAATCAAATATATCGATAATTAACAACCAGAAGCACAACAGAAGAAAAAACAACGTAAATAACACGTGCTAATTTTCTTCAAAGGACTTCCTTCGAGAATAAACTGTTTGTTTCTTCACTTATTAACTTTTAATTTAACAAGAAATCAAATATATCGATAATTAACAACCAGAAGCACAACAGAAGAAAAAAACAACGTGCATAACACGTGCTAATTTTCTTCAAAGGACTTCCTTCGAGAATAAACTGTTTGTTTCTTCACTTATTAACTTTTAGTTTAACAAGAAATCAAATATAACGATAATTAACAACCAAAAGCACAACAGAAGAAAAAACAACGTGCATAACACGTGCTAATTTTTTTCAAAGGACTTCCTTCGAGAATAAACTGTTTGTTTCTTCACTTATTAGCTTTTAATTTAACAAGAAATCAAATATATCGATAATTGACAATGTGGTCTTGTATTTTGAACAGTTTTGATTCTGACATTTCCAAGTACAGTAAAATCTCTCGAATCCGCCAGATTTTGCCGATCCCCAAAATTGGCGGATTCGAGAGACTTATCGATTTTTTAATCCATTAATAATTTAAATTATTAAGCCAAAATAATTAATTAAAAACAAAAAAATCAGTAAGTTTCGACTTGTTTCTTCTTAGAGTTTGGATCATTGAAGATCCAATGTTTTCAATATACTCAAGATTTTCTATATTAAAGAATTCTTCTTGATTATAGAACTCTTTTAATTTGTTTAAAGCGGTAAAAGCCTCGTTAATGGTAACAACTTTCTGACTTTGTTCACACGGTTCTTCGCTAATTTCTTGTTCTATTTTTTCTGAATTATTTAATTCAAGTTCTTCACTTTCATTATATTCAATCTCAATATAAAGACTTTCTTCTAACGTATCAATAATATCCATTTTTTCCAGAATATTATCATAATTTTCAATTAAGGGATTTTCATAATTAATATTTTCATTGTTTTGAGTCCATTTTGCATGAATGAAACAATTTAAAATTAAGGAACTTTCTATTTTGTTCCAAGCATAATACAGTAGACTATTCATTTAACGAAAATGAAAATTGAGCATCCGTTAAATGAATTTAACGAAAAAAATTGTTTAATTAAAAATGTGTCATGTAATCGGTAATTTTAGGTTCCTTCTTTTTAATTTTTGCCAATATATTTCTCAAATTTGTAATTAGGTGAATATGTTCACCAGATTCTTGCAAAAAATATTTTTCAATATTTTCCAAATATTTAAGTGCATCTGCATAACCAATGGGATTGTCATTTGTGCTATCTATTTCTTCATGCTCATTTTCTTCCTCACATTGTATTGTATCAAGATACGCGTTTTCTTCCAGACGACAGGTGCACAGACAGGAAACTCAATCATAATTTCACTTTTATTATCTTTAATTGTAAGGTGATTTAAATTTAATACCTTTTTCGTCAGTGGATTCTTCAAGTATTTTTTCATCTATCTTCGCCCAATTATTTAATGCCTTGTTAAAGCAATTTTTGATAGTGTCCACTGTGACTTCGTTCCAAGCCTCAATAATTAAAGGTAGAGCATTCACTAATTTGAATTTGGTAAGTTCATCTGTATATGACAATGTTCCTATATTTGTTCCCATATTCAAATTTCTAGTCATTCCTTTTTTATACAACGATTTAAATGCACAATCCCTTGATCAATTGGTTGAATCTTAGATGTTGTCTTTGGAGGAAGAAAATACAATTCGATATTACTGAATTCGCCATCAAAATAGTAAACTGGCCCATTATCTAAAAGAAGCAAAATCTTTCTATTTTCCACACTCATTTTGGAATTTATCCGTTCAACCCAGTTTTTAAAAATTAAACTGGTCATCCAAGATTTATTGCTATTTGCATATTGAATCCCAAGATTATTCATATTAATATTTTTAAAACCATGAGGAATTTTTAAGCATCGAACGTAGGACCGAAGCCAATTCTGGAGAGAATTTTATCAAAAATTCTATTTCTGTTATCTAATTTGACTCCTCGTTCCCTCACAAAATATTTTGAAATCGGCAGCTCTATTTAATCATAAAACGACTTTTCTTAACGTAACTGGTGTCAGTGTCATGCCGCATAAAATTTATCTCATGAAATAGAAATTGGACAGGTTCAGCTTTATGAGATCGCCATAAATTAGAATTATTTAATCAAATCCAACTCTTTGAGCGATATGCACCGTAGCTTGCCGTTTTTCATTTAAAATATATTTTATGTACTATTATAAAATGTATTTTTAGCTTTTCATAATTTAACGGTACCGATTCTTAGTCGATAAAACTCTAATGACATAGAATATATTTTTTTTAAGTCTAAAAATTGAAAACCTTATTCTGTGTGATGAAATCATTTTTCTTGAAAACTTTTGTCACATATTTGTATGAATTAATTACGTTTTGTTAGCCAGCGGCCTGACGGATTGCCAAACTGTTCTCCCTAAGTACGGCGATCGAGAACCGCTGGAAAAGCCAGTGCACCTCCAGAGGATCGTGAGTGCGCATGGATATTTTTACCCCGAGCTTGCGGAAGAAGTTTTCCGTCTTCAGACCAAGAGCACCCGACGTCTCCAACGCAATCAGTAGCATGAAAAACTTATTTGCGTTAGTAGTAAAATGGCAGACTAAATGCATAGCAAGTTGTCCATATATGTTACAAAATTAATATTTACATCACTAGCAATCGATATATAAATTTTTTTGATGAATTTAATTTTTTAACTCATCTGTGACAGAAATGGCAGCGTAATAAAAATCAGTACTATTTTCCTAAAATTTAAACAGATTCTTATAGTTTTATTACTGTGATCTGTGATTTAAATCTGCGTTTTTTTGCAAGTTTTTTCGGAGTAGAATGCTTGTTTTCTTTAATTTCATAAACCAGTTGACTTGACCAGTAAAATATATCAATTCCCATACTAAATGAATGGAATCAATAAAAAACTACGTGGAATCAATAACAAAGTGGGCATAAAACGAATGATTACTTTAGTTAGAAATATTATAGAATAAAAATGTCACGTAAATTATTAGAAGAGAAATATCAAGCTCACGTGAAAAGAGTTTGGTGTTAATTCCATTTAGTTTGGTATTAATCCCACTTAGTTTTCTATTGAGGCCACTTAGTTTCCTGGTAATCATACGTCGTTTGTCATTGAGTTCATTTATGTTTCTATTGATTTTACTTAGTTTCTTGTTAATCCCATTTAGTATGAGAAATGGTATATTCTTCATAATACTTATGTGAATACAGTTTCTATACAATATATTTCACCGATGTCAATTGCCAGAACAATAAACTGATTATTTTTATGTTAGATAAAATAAATAGACGAAAACCTTAATTGAAGTTTGGATAACTATTGAAACAAGTTGAATCGGGAAAATGCATAAATACGGCCTGCTTGTCAGTGAATTAGATTTCATATTGCTAAATTGAACATTGTACCTATGGTGCTAACGTAAAATGGTATTGTAGGCAATTTTTACATGCGCTCAAAGTAGGTAATTCAATAAAGGCATATATTCAGATTATTTTGATAAGAAAAACCCTCCTAAAAATACGAGTTGAATACAGAATTGGATGGATTGACAAAGACATCTGTTAACAGATTGAGATAAACAATTTGATAATCTAAAAAGGACACTTTAAAAGATGGAATTACTAATACAAGAATGTAGAGCTAAGAAGTGAGACTTATTATTATTATCCGCAACTTCCGTAGAAACATAATAGTTATATTTCCACACGTGCGGCACTTGAAACGATTTTCTTGATAATCATTGTTTAACCTCCCCTGTTGCATGCTAGACTTCTCATTGCGTTCAGATCCTCCCAATTTTTAAGCTTGCGGTTGATTGATTTGAGGTCAGCATCCAGCACCTCCGGTAGAGTGATGCGCGGGCGTCCCCGAAATTTCTTTTCACTAGCGGCAAAATATTCTTCCATTGCCAAATTTGCGGGTGACATCAGGTCTATCCGTAGGACATGTCCAAACAGTCTCCATCGGGCTTCCATCACATCCAGAGTTACAGGTTGCGCTGAGCATTTACTGTAAAGTGCCCCGTTGTTGATCCGGGTCGGCCATTGTACCCCACATAATATACGCAGTAGTCTTCGGTGGGAGGAGTTAAGGTTTTTAATTTCGGAAGCAGAGATCTCCCAACAGGAGGAGTTGTATAGCAAGACCGGTTTCACAAATGCATTGTAGAGGCGCAAACGAAGCGCAGTCGTTGCCGGCCTGTTAGCCAACCAATCCGTTTTCAGCCTGTTTAACGCGGCCGTCGATAGTACTTTCCTCCGGGTAATGTCCTTACTATCTCCGAGGAGTGTGCCCAGTTTTCTGGAACGTCTCCATTTATCATCTAGTCTTGAATTCGTACGTGCGACTTCCGTGATTTCCGTTTTGGTTGTGTTCACAGTGAGGAACCATTTTCCAAGCTCTGCAGGGGAAACATCAAGTAACCGTCTCAGGGTTGCTGTGTCGTGTGATACAAAATCCACATCGTCAGCGTATACAATTTCGGTTCGAAATCAAATCTGAATTTTTATGAAAATAGTTAAATAGTATATTTTTTATTGTATCACATTATATAATAATTAAACTACGCGGGATCATATTATAATATGGAAATGCGTTGTTGTGATTCCATAATCAAAAAACTATTTGATTACCAACGAGACGGTGTTTTATGGATCCAAAAGACCTTACAAAAATCAAAAGGGGCAATCCTGGGTGATGAGATGGGGTATTTTCCATATTAACTAATCCAGACTCGGAAAAACTCTTCAAGCTATCGCATACATCCAGTCTCTATATGAAGAAGACACTTCTCTTCTCATTCTAATAATTGTTCCTGCCAATCTCCTCAAGAATTGGGAAAATGAAATTTCTAAATGGTCTGTTATTTCTTAACATTATTTCCAGGAAAACTACATTTCCATATTATAAATTCTACGGAAGAGAAAAGCTAGAATATTTCCGTCGTTTTTTGAATCGTCGGGGGGTCCTTTTGACGACCTACACCACAGTCCTCAACTCTGCAGACAACCTGAGAAACACATTTTTTGTACTGTTTTTTTCTTATCATAGGACTTGATCGTAGTGGATGAGGCACATGTTCTCCGAAATCAAACCAAATCTGCTAAAATCCTTAATTCTTTGAAGAGTCATCGACGATTAGCCCTCACTGGGACACCTTTGCAGAACAATCTTATGGTCTTTATTTTAGGCTATTCTAGGAATTGTGGGCACTTGTGGATTTTGTTACGAGTGGAACCCATCAATTGGGGACGATGAAGCACTTTAAGGAAACTTTCGCTACAAAAATCAGCAGAGTGTGTTATTTTCTTTCATTTTAGGCAAATGAGCGAGGAACGAGTGCAGTTGTCCAAGGATTGGGGGAGACTCGACTTAGAAAACTTAAAGAAATGGTTGATCCTCTCATTCTGCGGAGAACTAAAGACCAAATTGAACTTAAATCGACTGGTCTGTCTGAAATCCCACCAAAACTGGATTTGGTATGTTGGACTTTTTTGAATGATCATCAAATATCAATCTATCAACAATTATTGTCCTCCAAACAAGTCAGAGAGGTATTCTCTTATGTAATCCCAGTCAATGACTTCGACGAGGTCCCCACTCATTGAGATTGTCAATTTGAAAAAACTTTGTGACCATCCTGACCTTCTTCATATTTCTGTGGTGGAAACATTACTTAAAGAGTCCAATGGGGATCCTGATGTGGAATTGCTGTATATTTTTGGTTGATTTTAAGTTACCGTCGGTTGAAACAGCAGTCCCCTGATCCTCTCTCCCTCATCAAGGGATCTGGAAAACTGGCATTTGCTGTCCGATTGCTTAACACTTTGGCAAAAGATGGACATCGGACACTCGTTTTCTCTCGATCTCTGAAAGTTCTTGACATTCTTGAGAAGATTCTTCTTAGCCAAGTTGGAGTTTTTTGAAACATTTCAGGGTCACCGATTACTTCGAATGGACGGAAATGTCCAAATGGAAAGGAGAGGAGAAATTGTGGACGCCTTTCAAAACCCAGTAAAATCCCCAAATTTTTTGCTTTTGACGACAATGGTTGGAGGAGTTGGACTTACTTTGACCTTTGCGGACAGAGTTTTGATATGTACATCAATTTTGGGTTTAATTTTAAGACGATCCGAGTTGGAATCCTGCTAGTGATAGTCAAGCCATTGGAAGGGCTCATAGAGTCGGTCAAACCCGCCCAGTGGTGGTTTATAGGCTAATCAGTTGTGGGACCGTCGAGGAGTTTATTTATCGTCGGCAAATATTCAAAGACACTATAAACCGAGGAGTAACTGTCCCTGGGGATACAGAAAATACATCACTTAACCGACATTTTTCGTATCTTGAACTCTACGAGCTTTTCAAGTTCAATATTGAGGATGCTCGTGTTTCGAGAACCAAAGAACAGTTGAACGAGCTTACTTCCTCTATTCCATCAGAGTTTGCGGACTGTCTGAAGAGTTTAATTGGTTTTCCTGGTAAAATTCGTAAAATGTCAGTTCTAGATTGTTATGGTGTTTCAAATCATGAATTAACATTTTCTGGATCCAGCGAGACTTTCGTGAATGAAGAGAGAACCAAACTCGCGATAGACCACCTTGATCAATTGGCAGTTGATTGTTCTTCTATTCCTAATTCTGAGTGCGAACAAGAAGGTAATCTCGTTTTATTTGATTTTTCAGTCATTTCTATTTCAGATGTTTGTCCATCCAGAGAATCGTCTTTAGAAGAACGTTTTTCTAATGCTTTGATATTTGAGAGTGAATCTTCGCAAGACGGTATTCTGTTTTATTTTAGTTTAAAGGTGGCATGGTTTTAGCATCCGATTCTTCGAATGCTTCTGATGTGAGAGACGTGGGTGACTCAGAATCGTCCTTGTTGTCTTCAATTGCTGATAGTTCTGGTGGGTTATTGATATCGTAGAATTATATGTCGAGGATAGTTTTGAGGGAGCTGACGTGGGGTATGATTGTTCGGGGATTAGGTAGTTTTGACATTTGTGACGTTGCAGAGAACTAATGAGTACTGGTGATTACTTAACAGCGATGGAGCTTACTCTTGAAGCACTTGACGTTTTGCCTGATGATACAGGTCTTTGTAAATTGGCTATCCAGTTAAGAAATATTTTATTTGTATATTTTAATAAGTCAAATTCAGGGAAACTATGATCGTCGGAATATTTAGCATTCTTAAACTTGTATATTCTTTATTTGCAAATTAGTCTCTTTTTGTGAATCATACAAATCGGAATTAAGTTTAATATTTGACTATTTGCTTTTTGTTGAGATGAAAATTAAAAAAAACTGCAAGATTCAAACTGTATTTAGAGGAATTAACATTACAATCAACGATTGAAAAGTCTGTTTCCTTAACTATGATACGACAGGAGTCTTTTTTTAAAGTACATCCAATTAGAATTATGGGTCTGAACTCTTTTAGAAAGGTGGATTATGTGGTAACCGACTAATATAAATTAACGAAGCGTGTATATTAAAACAGTATAACCTACAAAGGAGAATTTCGATATCAAAAGATCTCATCTACAAGATCACTAATTAATTTTGAACTTTTTTGCCCCTTCAATTAACAATTAACTTCCAAGATTCAAACTGTAACAGCATATCCATGTGATTTTAATCATGTTCATAATTATAATAATTTTCATCGATTAATTTAATTAACTCAGAATGATTAAATTAAAATTTCCTTTCATTTTTGGGGAGCTAATTTAGTTCTAGAATTGTTTCAAGTTTGTTAATAAATTTTTTTTTGATTTTCAAATTGGACGATGCCTCCAAATTCCCTAGCGGGTCACCCTGTTGCACGCCAGTCTCCGAACGGATGATCTCATTCCCATGCTTGCCAACTGAAACTGGTCAGCACGTAGGCGGATATCTTCGAGTGTATGCGAACAATGTATCTCATCCCAGTTCTTTTGAACTGAGGGGACGTCCGGGATTTTAAGCCCACGAGAAATCCACATGTTGACACCCGCCGCATATTCCAACAACTCGGACTGTTCAGGGGAGGGGAAGAGAACAGAGTTGAAGGAACTAGCAGAGGCAGACAACGAGGAAAGGTAACAAGGGAGGGATAAATCAACACAAGAACGAATGCCGATGTTTGATGATCTCGAAGAAAAGTCACGAGAGACGTGAGTCTAGCTGGCTTTTTCAGCGCATTTCGCTCGCGACATTGCGCGGAAACTGCCTATCTATTCGCGCGTCCTCTCAATCAAAGAACTAACATCATAAATTCACTTAATTAACATTGCCTTGTTAAAGCTTATTTAGAAAAAAAATGAAACGTGCTTGTTGTAAACTTGATAATGTTAAACTCATGAAGTATGTTCAATTTACACCACGTTAACACAGAAAGATTTAAGCAAAAAATATGGTATTGGAACTAGCAATATATCGGATTTCCTGAAAAACTATAATAAATATTTGGACATATACATGACAATTGAACACAAAGAAAAATATTTTAATTGCAATTATAAGTTCACTCGGGAACGACTTCAGATCTCTTTACTATGTGATATCTAGACCTATCATTCAGACGAAAGCAATTTTATCTGCAAAATCCCTTGGCTTTGATGATCTCAAAGCATCCAATGGCTGGCTATAGATTCCAGGAAGTGATACTATTCCATTGAACCTTATTCCAGTTGTGGTGAAAAAGCAGATGTTGGTAATACTGGTAATCCAGATAACGATAGAATCGTACTCAGTTTAGACAAGTTCCATTGTATTTATTTAATCATTTTTACAAATTTAAAAGTACCGTATTTTCTCGATTATGACACGCAGATTTTTGCCATATAATTAATTTCAAAACTGTCATAAAAAAACATAATACTGTTTAATGAATGATCTAATTCAAAATTTAAATATAAAAAAAATTAATTCCAATAGATTGGGTGCGCTTTATAATCAATAATCAAAATAAATTACAAATGTTCGACAGATTGTCAAACTTACTTCACGGACGGACATTGTGCAATTTCCAACTTTAAACTCAAAATACACGTATATTAAAGATCAACCCTCACAAACATCACAATCATGCATTAATAAGCTGGAAAGTAGAATGCGATGGAGAAAAATAGACTATGCCATTATTTTTCCTGTAACAGTATAAAAACACTATGACTTACCCTGACAGCGCTGGTTGATTGATTGAGTTTCGAGGCCTGCCGCGCTGGCTACGAATATAAATTTTTGATTTACGTCATCTCGTAAAGCCGATCGAAAATTATAAAGTCGGAACCATCACTACCCCTTCTATCCCCGTACTCGTCTTAGTTCAGTTTTAGACATTGTACAAGCAACATGGCATCAAAAAGAGCAAGTTGTACCGCAGCGTTCAAAAGTCATCAAAATAGCAGAGGGCAACAGAGAAGCTGGAAGAAAATTCAATATTAGTCAAATTAAAATCCGTGGTTGGAGAAAGAAGAAAAACTCATCACTGAAAGAAAAAGCAACAGCAAAAGCATCAGGAAGAAAAGCAATGTTCCCAGAGTTCGAGGAAGAACTTCTTAAAAAAGATTTTTGAGAGAAGAGCTGCAAGGTGTGTCATCAATACAGTTTCCGCACACCTTACATTTACAGAGCAGAAGGTGCGTTTGCACATGCATCTTTAATGCACTTTTAAAACCATATCCTCTCCCACAATAACTGCATAGCAATAATGTGCTGTTTTTAGATTCCTTCTTTTGTAATTCTTTATTTTTCAACCCTTTCTTTTTTGACATCCGTATAGAATTCCCAGACGGTTTTACATCTTGTTCCGGTAAAACTTCTTTGATTAAAAATCCCTTCTTTTTTTGATTGAAATTTTTGTTGATATTGCCGATCCACTGATAGTAATAATAATACATCAAGTTGTTGAAATGTTAGATGTGCAGGTCTATAAACAGACTGTCAAAAGAATTTATAATCTAAATTCCCGCAATCAGGCATTAAATTATTTTTTACAAAGATCAAAGCAAATTATTGAAAAAATGTCTCGTAGCAATTATTAGTAGCGACTTCTTCAATGACTTTGTTTATGGTATGTCAGTGGTATGTTACACATCAATCCAAATAATTAATGATCCCTTCTTTTGGTTTTCTTCAAATAATATGTCGCGAGCGCAGCGAGCGACCGAGCGCAGCGAGCGACCACTCAATTTCTAGATCCGATCAATCAACAAATCTATAAATTGACAAATACCCAGGCTGGTATTTGGGTTTAAATATATTCGATAACAAAATTTAAAATCGATGCCAAAGCAGAATGAGCTTTAAAACCGATTTCATAAATAAAAATAATATTTTAAAATTTATAATGGATATTTTAGAATAATGAGAAAAAATCTAAATGCTTCATAATTTATTAAAATGTCAAAACAAGAATCTTCTGAAGGAGCAAGCCTGTCTGCACAGTTCATTTTTGATTAGAAGACCTAATTTTAGAGATTAAAACGAAAAAAATAGCAATGAGATCTGTTAAATTATTACCCCCCTCACAACCTAAACCAAATTAGCGTTCAGTATTCATTGATTTTACTTTTTCTATTAAGGTCTACTTATAAATTATTTTATGGGATTCAATGGAAAACTTAAGTTATTTCAATTTTAATTTTAAATCATGTTAAAATTTTAAATAATTTAATAAATATATTTGTTGATGACAGGCTTGTTAGCTGTCAAAGTCGCGTCTAGCGCTCGGTCGCGCGCTGCGCTCGCGACATAATATAAATAATTGCTCAATAATCGATCATGTGCAGGTTAGAAAATTCAACATTCTGAGATAACTAGTTTTGTTAATACATTGAATTTTTTCAAGTGCTAATTTCTCAATAGATTCTTGAATTAGACAAATATTGAAGCAGATGTAAATGGCATTAACACAATTAACTACCAATTAACAGCGCATTTAGAAGAATTTCCGTAGAAAAGATGGAATTTATTTTTGGTCGCCTTTTTCCTCATTTTTTTTATTATTCAAAAATAATTTTTCAATAGATGACACAAGTTGGAAGAACAAAGCTGAAAAAAATGAAAACAAAGCTTAAAAAAGCTGCGGTTAAGGTATTTAATTAAAACTGTTAATTTTTTACTTTCTCAATTCGATCCCTGTTGGTTCTTTTACCACTTAATTAATTTTTAGTTATCTATTTAATGTGTTAGTTATCTGGTTTTTCTGTTAGTTTATCTGTTTCCGTTGAAGATAAGTTTTGGATGACAATAAAAAATGTGCAGAGACAGTCGTTAAAGGTAGCTGGCTTATTTTTAGAGAGCAAGTGCTTTTTCGATCGCTGTGGGATGCTCAAGGGTAAGTAGAAGAGAAAATTTATTCATATATTCAAAGGAAGAACGGACCACAAACATCGTTTATCAACAGGTAATATATTTACATAAACTTATGGTTGTTTGATGAAACAGACCCTCCGCAGGAGCTAGGTCGCGATGAGCGAAGCGAGATGCCGAGCTAGTAAATAATATATGCGTTTTCCGAGCTTTGACGTCGATTATTGGTGCTCTAGAAATTAGCTTTAAACCGCATATAAACAAACATTAACGTTTTTCAGAAATTCTCTGTTAGAGTGAAAGCTACCACAAAAGAAATTGAACATAAAACAGATTGTTGAAAATTTAAGGAAAATATAATGACATTAGAAATTTATTGACCAAAGGACCAGAGTAAACCAGTTAAATATAATCCCTGTGATCCTCGATTCATATCCCAAAAATATAATGAAGAAATAAGTGACTAATTTTGGTCACCATTTAAAACTAGCAAAATCGCTAGGAATAGAATATTTTTAGATAATATATTTCTATTATTTTTTTATTTTAATATTTGTTGTCTTACAAAATAAATATTTATCAAATGGATTACGAAGTGGAGTCACTTCTTGAACATTTAGTATTAGAAGGAAAAGAGTATTATTTGATTTCATGGAAAGGATTTCCAAAGTTAAATCGTTCTCATTCAGAAAATTCGTGGGAGCCTGTAGAAAATCTAAATTGTGAAATGTAAATCAAACAGTATCAAAAAACTAAAAATATAAAGAAAAAATCGAAAAGAAAAAGGCATTAAATTATGTCAACAAACTCAGAGTAAACAAGTTGTCTTTCCTCATGGACTGGAGCCTGCTTACATCGAGGATGCTCAAATGATTAACGGTCGGCTAATTTTCACTATGAAATGACACTTTTATATTTAATCAACAAGTAGGAAGAACTCTCCTAAGTCTGAAACCGTCCTTGCCTCCGACGCCAATCGTATATGTCCTCAAATTGTTATTTTATTCTACGAAAATATGCTTGTGTTCTCAAAAAAATAATTTTTTATTGAAATATTTGTTTAATTTTGTTAACATGTGGAAAGCTTAAAGCAATTAGGTACTTTTTAAAACGATTTCTGAGAGAAGAACTGCAAGGTGTGTCATCAATACAGTTGAGCTGAGTATCCTCGGCCTGAAAATCATGCTCAAAACCAACAAGGATTCTGACTTCAAATAGTCAGCACGTTGTTGCTATAAATTTATGGGCGCAACGCATGGCTTCAGAAAACATTTACAGCAAGTGGCAACACCAGAAAGCCATCACTGCAGCTAGTCACACAGTGGATCTAGAAGAGTTGGGACGTTTTGCAGCCTGCCATCGTTGCTAGAGGCTTGAAGAAGTGTTGCCTCACCAAAAAGCTGGATGGTACTGAGGATGATGTGTTGTGGGAGGAAGACGAAGGAAACCTAGACGTTGATAGGATTCCTCAACGAAGATATGTATAAGGAGAAGGTTGAGAAGACAACAAAGAGAGAGAGGAATATCTGCAAAGACTATTTGAAGATTCTGATGGGGACTATTTATTTGAAGAATTAGATTTCTGATTTTCGTCAGCGGGAAATTTCAAGTGCGCACTATATTCATTTACTGAGTTTTTTCAGATGTTTTTTAGCCAAAAATTAACTTTGTGTAATTTTTAATTTTCGTTAAAATCGTGAAATTGGCATTCATTTCTCAAATTTTGAATAACACAAACTATGAAATCGAGATCAATAAATAGTGATATTCAAAAACAAAAATTGAAACCAAAGTAAACCAGAATCTACAGAACAGAATTGAAATAAGCCTCTAAAGCGGGCATATGTCTTTGGAATCTCATCTCCAGCTCACCAATTTCTTCTGCACACTGAGCAATAGTCATTTCTACTCCCTCAGATCTACCCGAAAAAAATTCCTAAAATACTAACAACTCCTCTACATTAAAATCCCTCAATTGATCTGCCGTTTTCAAATAAGTCGACACGATCTACCAACTAATAACAACCAAATACTTTAATAGAATTAGTCATTGTCGAATTCTGAACTGCACTAAGCAAATAGTCATAATTTTGTTTATAAAGCGTCCACAGTTCTGACGAATTCTCAGGCCGTACTCCCAGTCCTCTCAACAGGTAGACAATGTCCTGAGAACGCAGTTTGCCCTATTAATGCCATAACACTTATTCCAACACTCGTAAGGATTTCAAATATCCGAACAAGCCCTCCCGGACATTTCAAACACCCGATTGCCTGAATTATATTCTTTCGGGACTCTGCTCTCTCAACCTTCTCATAATACTCCATCAGGTCGTTCAAATCCTTCAAAGTCCCACAAGACATGACACATTGATATATCTATATATTACTCTCTTTTATGATACTGGCAAAAGTATATTTGGGTCTACTATGGCTACGGAGGCATCTGTCTGGAGTATCCTTTCGAACACTTGCCTGCATTGAGATTGGAATTGGTCATCCCCGTAACGTGCCATCATCCCAAATACAACATTACGAAGAAGAGAGATTTCATGTGTTTCATTCGGCTGGACATCCCACCCCACATATTGGAATATTCCAGACATCAGTAGTCGGCGTACGTACAGTGTAAACTGACCGTCTACAGGAGTGCCACTCACAATCCTGGTTATGTCACGAACGAAATCAGAAATCACTTCCCAAATAGAAAGTTCGTATGTCTTTGTAAACATTTCTGTCAATCGGAAGAGCATTTCCATTGGAATATATCCACAAAGCCCCTGAAATAGAACAATGTGAAATACCAAAGCATATGTGTCACTGAGGAGAGATATACAGTCGTTTATTGGAATGTTGGAAACAGAATCCAACAATTTGGCAAACAGTGGAGCTGAGTATTGAACTCGGAAGAATCCATGGACTCCTGCGTTGAGTTTAATCCACTGAGAGTCGTTGACATCTCTGAGAGCAAACTCTTGTCGAGGCTGTTCCAAGAGCACATAATTAATATTCCCAGCTCCACTCTCAGTAGTATAACCTACTGGAATGTTCCAGAATGTTCTTTCCCCGTTCTCAAATGTTTCAGAACCAGTCCTTCCAGACAATAATGTGAATCGTTTTTGTTCCAATACCATAACCAGAGATCCATCCTGGGCTGAATCACAACTCACGGACACGACGGGATATCCTGGCATGTGAATAAACGTATTCATTATCCCTTCCACATTAAAACCACATTCCTTAAAAGAATTCCACAAGTCACGTGTTTCAGTATTTTGGTAGGAATATTTGGTAAGGTAAGACCTCAGACTAGTCCTGAATCCAGCCTCCCCAATGTAATAAAAAAGCATAGCTATGACTGAGGCCCCTTTGGAGTAGGAAATCTCATCAAATATTTCATCAATCTTGGAAGGGTCATCAACGGCGACTTCAACAGGGTGGGTGTTTAAACGAGTATCCACATTCATAGAATCCATAAACTCACCTGTTATAAATCTTGCTTGGAAATTATATTCCGGATAACATCGGGAAGAACAGAAATATTCCATAAAAGTAGCAAATCCTTCATTCAGCCACAAATCAGTCCACCACCTCTACCACAACTATATTATAAATAATACCATCGTTACTAAATTCCCAAACCACATATGTGCCAACTCGTGTGCTACAACAGTCGTTACGTACGACTTGGTTCTAGCCGAACTAAGCGTTTGGTCAACAAGGATTGTGGTCTCTCTGAATGTGACCAACCCCCAATTCTCCATTGCCCCTATTTTGTCACCCATTTTTACAAACCTGCCGAAAAATCGGGACAGGGACAAGATCGAGCTTAGGAAGTGGATATTCCAAGTCGAAAAAATTTTCATAAAACGACAAAGATTTGACCGCTACATCCAAAGCGTACATCCCCTCTTCTGTCCGTCCCACTGGGGTGTATATCCTTATTCTGACTCCCCGATCACTCCGTCTCTCCACATATTCAAAATCCCCAATAATGTAGGCCACCAGGTACGTAGACATTCGAGGTGTTGTTCCAAACTCTTTTAGGAGTCTTCCATCCTCAAGGACCGTTGTTTTCTCAACTTCCTGTGATTTATTGGTAGGTTAAAGACCATATTTGAAAGGACAGTTCTATTTGGAGGGGATATTATGGATAGGCGAAATTGAGCCTTCATGTCGGGTTCATCAAAACAAGGAAAAGCTCTTCGTGCGTCAATCGGCTAAAAAAATTATCAATTTTGAATACCTCGAACTGGGTGGACGCCCCGTAAACTTCTTCGCCGTTAAGATTGTATTTTATTCTATAAAATCCCTCCATTTTATTCCCGATTGGACCATTGAATTCCAATATAATGTTAGCTGGTCCGGGATTCTGGCAAATTATCAAAAATTGGTGTACTAGATCATCCTGGAGGAGCAAGTCGAGTGTCTGAGCTCGGATGTTGTACTCCCATGTGGCTGGAAGTGTCTTGTTTCCTTGAATAATGGCTGCTTTTGTGATTTCGAGGTCACGGGAATTCAATCTTACGAAACGGCAAGGTTCATTAACGACTGAATTTATGTCAACTTTTCCGGAAAAGGTGAAATTTATTAAGTCCGGATTAATGAGTATGTTGTATAAAGAGGGGAGTACTGTTCGTGGTAGTCTACTGGCTGTTGACATTTCTAATATAGATCACAACGTGTAAGAGTTAAGTACTGTTGCAATAATACAATTTTTTTATTTAGGTTTGCCGGTATTAATACAAAAAATATGTAAATAAATTAATTCTAATATTTGTATAAATTTTTCTGATGAACTTTATTCAATATTCACAAGAACTTAACAATTTTCATAAAATGTTCTGAATATTAAAAAACCTGTTGAAGTTTGTTTTTTAATATGTCTCTATGTTAGAAAAGTTCAGAAAGGCTCTGTACTAATCCGAAAAAATAGACTTGATTGTAACTATCCTCATGTCTTATTATATCGACTTATTTGCCAACGTCTGACTAATAAACAAGAAATTTATTCAAACGCGAAGTTTGAATTCGAAACGATGGTTTTTTTGCTACGAAAACATTGTATATAGCGCACTGAAGTAACCGGTTTTCCAAATTGCTATAGTAATTAAAATATTTTAATAGCCTAAGACTGTCTGATTAGTTGTAGAATGAAGGTATTTGGTATGTGAATGTATGAAATCTTCAGAAGTTGAGGGGCATAAAAAAAACCTGTATTTTATTACTAAAAGAGATGCTGCAAAATATGTGCCGATATAATTCAATCCTGAGTTAATTTTTAATTTTTTAATTCATTATTTTTACCGATTTTGGCATTCTTTTATCCTCATCGGAACAGTTTGCACATAATAACGAAAATCGATTTTTAGACAACTTTATTCGGATTCGAAAATCTTCAATAAAAAATTCAAAATTTATGACTAAACCAAGCTGAATAAGGCACTATTATAATAATAAGGCACTCTTTAGCGTCACTAAGCCCTTCAAGAAAATTTCGAAATGTATAGATTACAGAACAAAAATCCGAGGTTTAAATATAAAAGCTATAAATTAACTATTTTAAAATAATAAAAACTACCTGTAAATTTAATAAGAGAATGTACACATGACAACGAAAATTTACAGTAAAAATATCTAATCCCATTTTGACAATCATATTTTCAATATATTTGAAACACAAGTGTTTTTATTCAGCTGATCAAATGCCAAAACGATTTTCTTCTAAATAATTGATCTTAAAAAATTAATTTCAAAAAATTAACAAACAGCTCAGCTTCAATCTGAAACGTCAATCGGCACATTAAAAAACGGAAATTTTATTAATAAAGCTATAAAGATATTATTATTGTTTGACAGGGAATTTAAAAAAAATACATTGTCACCGGTTTTTGCTGGGACCCGGCATCTCCTTGGACCGCCCTAAAAATCGACTAAATCGCTTTATTTATATCTAAAATTATTAAATAGTTAAAGTTTAACCCTAAAATGCTGATAGATTCCAATTTACTGAAATTTCTTTCTTGTACAAAACCAGCATACTCCAACATTCGTTATTAACGCCGTTGAACTTTAAATATTTAATTGATATCTGGATTACCAGTCGAAAAAAATGAAAACTAGTTATATTTTTTTAAATAAAAATTAAATAAAAAAACAAAAAAGTATTATTCCGTGATAAAAATACATTTTTATTTTTGTCGCGTGATAAAATCTCAACTTTATCCCAAAAGCTAACCTAACTTCGACCTTATCCCTAACCCTAACCTTATCCCTAACCTTATCATTATCCCTAACCCCAACCTTATCCCTAACTCTAACCTTATCCCTATCCCTAACCCCAACCTATCCTTAACCCTTATTTTAGCACAAGCCTTATTTTTTATAAACAAAAACATTAATCAATTTTATAAAGTCTCGCAATATTTGTTCCTTTTACGACAAATCCTTCTTCATCTTCAATATCAAAATTCATATTTTCTCTGGCAATAACTTTATATTTTTTCGTATCAATTTGATCATATACTGGATATCATTTTTTCTCCTGCTTTCGTTAGAGTCTCGTATGTTGATAACAAATTTTTTGCAATATTTTTATCATCAGTTACTTCATTTTCAACAAATTGAATTTCAGCATCAGCATCTTCTCCAGAATTTGAATCATTCACTTCCGCATATCGGCTTGCAATATTTCAGAACGACTAACACCATAGATCCTTGTCTTCAGATGACTAATCATTCGATCTCTTTCAAAATGATTAGAATTATGCTCGGACTATTTTTAGAGGATACAACCAATACTTCAATCATTAGTAATTTTAGTTCTGCATCTTCAATACAAAAAAATCGTAGTTTTAGGCCATTTCTTCGTATATAAGCTTTTCCATCAGCAAAAGAAAAGGTTTCTGCATGTTGCTTGACTTTATATCTCTCCTTCTTATCCCAAACTTCATCCAAATTCTGGGATTCTTTGTATTTTTTGATTTTTGATAAAGTATCTCTAGTCAAAACCAGTAGACCCATTTTTCACGTGGCAGTTTAATTTATAAAAGTAATATTCTTTTTTAAAAATAATTAATAAATATGTGTTTATGACTGTTAATAAACTATTTTGAATATTTTTTATTTGAAAATACGCTTGCGGTCCCAGCAGATGCCGGGTCCCAGCAAAAACCGGTGACATACATTTTAATAATTTTGAACATATCAATTAATTAAATGAAATATTTCGTATTTTAAAATTTGAAGAGTACTCCGAGAGAATCATGTCCACGTGTTGGCAAGCAATAAGGAGAGATTGTACTTGTCTCGCGGGCAGCTAGGACGTGGACTGAGTAACATTGTACACTTAAGTGAGCGAATTCTTACTAAGATGCACGACACCTTGTGGAGTGGGTCGAGTGTATCCCAAAGGAAGGCTGCCATCCTTGCTGCTGAAAAAGCGCGTGGTACACACCTAGGGACCATAAAAGGCTATGTGTCGGCTAAGTATGGTCTAGGTGCTACCCAAGTTAATGTGAAAAAGTTGATCAAACTTCAAAAGGAGTCTTTAATTAAAAAGATCAACTTAAAAGTCCTTCACAAGACTCTCTTTAGCAGCCTGGACAACCCGCACATTGACGTATCGTCGTCATCTACGTGGCTGAAATATGGGAATAACTCTCCCCGATCAGAAGGGTTGTTCTCATATTTGCAGGATAGAAACTTTTTAATGGTCAACGGAGACAGTGTAACCACTGTAAGAGTAAGGCAATGACCGTTGACCATTTAGCCACGAAGTGCGGGAGTATGCTTTACCATGATTACACATGGAGGCATAACGAGGTGGTGAGGTCCCTCCATCTTTTGCTCTGCAATAAGTACGGCTTGAGGCGGTCCAGAAAGTTGCGAACCCATCGAGTTCAATCGGTGTGTGAGAACTCGCGGGTGTGCATTAAGGTGGATACCCCCATACGCACCTCGATTGTTGTCCAGCACAACAGACCCGACATTGTGGTTCACGATAAGGTCACCGGGGAGATTGTTATCGTGGAGGTGGGCATCACGTGCCTAGACCGTTTGCAGATAGTGGAAGTGGAGAAAAGGAGGAAGTATGACCTCCTTGCAAACGAGCTAGGACTGATGCACCAGTGCAAAGTCCATGTCATCCCGTGTGTGATGACATGGGATGGACTGGTCACCAAATACCACAAGCGGTACTTAAGACAGTTGGATGTAGATAAGTCTCTACAGGCTTATATACAGTCAACTGTTCTTAAGAGGACTCTGGAGAGTGTCTCGTTTGATGCTCGCCGATCCAGCCCTTTCCTGACGTTTAGTCAGCAAGAGGCGCTGGACTGCACCTTCTCGAAGGTCTACAGTGCCAGAGAAGAGGAGGAAGAAGGGGAGGAGGTGCGTGGAGTGCCGCCTTCTGCTCACTTCGAAGGCTCTGGACTTAGTTAGTAAAATTACTTAGTTAATTAGTTTCTTTCTTAATAAAGGATTTTTTTTTAATTTTAATTGGATTTCAATACACTATTATTTTGAACATAATCATAATCAATAACTATTGAAATATATAAATCACCGTATGATAAACAATACAGAGAATGCCTCCAGATACATATAAGGATGAAAATTGGGATGAATATGTTGAAAGGCAACGAATTCAAATGGTTTTTTGACAATAACATTTACAATCATTTAGGAACACCTGATAAAATGTGAAGAAGCAATGCAAAAATTACATGATGTAATTTTACTACTAATTAAAAATTAGGAGCAGCATCAAAAAAGGCTTAATAAAGAAAATTCTGATAGAGACGAATTCTAAAGTCATAATTGTTTAAAATTTAACTTCTAATTAATATTATATTTGGGCTTTTTCATAAATACCTCGTCGAAGAGAAAGTTTTTAAGTCAATAAAATTTGTTTTTATGACTTAGTTCAACATGTTGTCCTAAATTAAAAATAACTTTTAGTTAATCGACTATCACTCGATTAAAAACCATCACGTATTTCAATTTTAAATAAAATCTAAAATTTAATAAGCATAAGGGAATTTTCTTCACTCTATTATATGATGGGATCACAATTTTCCCATTTGAAGAGGAAAAACCCCGAGTCTGGGACGCAACCTGTGTGGACATTCTCTGCCCATCCAACATTGCCGAGAGCGCAGTGGAGACACTGCGAGACAGATTCGCGTTCTATCCGATTGTGTTCGAGACAACTGGAGGTATAAGTGGGAAATCGCTCCGCTTCCTAAAGAAGCTTGGACGCTTAGCCTTGACACACGTGAGACCCGGTGACTTTTCCAGTTGATCTCCGTTGCTATCGTGAGAGGCAACGCAGCGTCAATTATGTTGGCGAGGTACACTTCGGATGGATGGCTTGTTAACTTCTATTTAAGAAGAAGAAAAATTTTTATTTAAACAAAAAATTTTGAAACTATAAACTCTAGATTAATTGAAAAATTATTCATTTGAATTATTTATTTAAAATTTATTAAAAAATATTAAAATAAAAACCATAGAGTTATTTGTTGTAGTTCAATTTGAAAAAATCAGTAATATATCAATAAAGAAAATATGCTCAATTTTAATAAAAATATTGAACCAGTATTTTTATTAGTAAAAACTAAAATAGGCGGGATTTAAACAGGAAAAAATTTCGGATCATGTAATAGACTGTTTTCAGTATAATGAGGCTTCATTAACAAATAATGTATTATTTCTAAGTTTAAATATTAAAAAGACGTATCCATTAAATGTAAGAAAATACAAAGAATATTATAATCCACCTCTTTCCACGAATAAGTTCAGTGGTAATTTCCGTGAAGACCAGTTAGAAAAACTAAATAAAACATTCCATGGAATAGCAAGTAACGAAATTTCTGAAATTAAGGACTCACTAAATCCAAGACCCACAACATTGTAATTTTAATAATTTAAAATTTCAGTTTTAATGAAATAATCAACTCAATTAATGAACAGAATTACCAAAGAAGTAAATATCCTTTGGGATCAAGAACAACAAAATATCAATCTATTCCGACACTTTTGACAATCTGAATCACACGTATGGAGAAAAGACTGAATATGGTGAAAACATGTAATAGTATTTAAGGCGAAAAAGTAAGCGATCTGATGAAATATGATGTCACCAATCAAAATAGTTTAAAATCTACGGAACCGTGGAAACAAACAGAAAGAAAATATTCAAAACCATTTGATAAAGAAGAACGTTTTGGACTAACATCAAAAGATAAAACAGAAGATGGAAGTAATGGCAAAAACGGAACGAAAATTGGAATTGCAACTAAAGAGAATATGAAAGAAGCTACAATTTGTGACATGTCTTTGAGCTCCTGGCGAAATCTAAACAAACATAAACTCGGAACTACATGCGATCCGTATTTAATATGCAATACATTAAAAAACGCAGAATTCAAGGAACAAAACACCTTTCTGTTGACCATACTTATGGCATCAAATCTATTAGTGACAACATTAAAGTTTCTCAAATAATCCATGATAATAAATTTGACGATAATGAAAATTTAAGTTTGAATGTTGAGAGTTTAGTCGCGGATTTGAGGAAAAAACTGAAAGTGAGTGGCTTTCGAAATTTTAGAGAATTTGAATATCTTTTGAGAACTTCAGTTTATTTTATTTTTGCTAATTTTATAAGAGTTCTGAAGATTTTGTGAGTTTAGAAAATTTTTTAAATATTATTGAGATAATGAAAATCGAATTGGATAAAATTTATTTGGAATTCATAATTAATTATTGCCAGGAAGAAATGTGTTCAGAACTATATTAAATATAAACAAAATTTTACAACTTCTCGACTATCGTAACGGATTTCATGATAACAATTTGAATGTTGAAATTCAGCCTAATAGAGATATAAGCGATGGTAAAAAGAAAAATTGGTCTTCAACGACTTCCTATTCCCAATATACCAAAGCTTCTCAATATGGACAGTTGAGTAAAGGTATTTAACCAATATTTATTTCAAAGATACAAATAATCGTGTTTATGGATTACTACACTTCGTTATGATTTGAAACCTCCACGAATTAAAAAAACAAGTGACTTTACATCTTATGGAGACGAGCTTAATGCAGGGGCAATGTTAAATCCGACTATTTTTACAAACTGGGGACTGGGAATTGATGAAATCGTGAAGGTGATGCCTCCAAACGAGGTTAGTATTTTGATATATAAAATTAATTTAATTAAAAAAACTATTTTTTAAAGATGTACGAGTTTTTGGATAAATGTGATATCAAAATTGAAAGAGAAGTATTTGAAAAAATATATATAAATGTTTCGAGAAATGAATTCACAAACATTCCTGATTTTTTGAATGAATATAGAAATTATCTAATTTCTAGTAAAATAAATTAAATTTATTTATTAAACTAATAATACTCAAAGTTTATTAACATTATTTGATAATTAAATGAAATTTATTTCAAATTATTAATATATACAAAACTTCGCTATCGAACACAAAGCTCAAGGTGCGGGTCGGCACGGCGTTTTCCCGTGAATTCACGTGCAACGCGGTACCCCTCAGGGAGACGCCCTCGCCGTTGCTATTTGTGATCTATCTGGAGACGGCACTACGAGACCTTCGAAATTCTATGCTGGCAATATCGTCGAAATTGTATATGCAGATGACGTCGACTTCGTGTCAGACGACAAATCGGCCTTACTTCGACTCCTTGAAGTGGCACCTGCTGAGCTGAACAGATGGTTCCTAAAATGAACGTTGGAAAAACCGACATCGTTGAAATCATGAGGATGGAGAGCAGCTCAAGTGAAGCCTGGCGCAAAAACGAACAAACTCGGTTCTTACTTGGGGACGGCCATGATATTGTCAGAAGAAAGGCTCTCGCTTGGGCCACGATGAACAAGATAAAGAAAGAGTGGATCGGCAAACGACGACTCTGTACGTCACTTCGTCTGAGGATGTATGAAGCCTTTGTCAAACCAATCCTGACATATAATTCGGCGACCTGGGAATGTCAGTACTGAACAACGTGGACTCGATTCTTTTCACCGCAGGCAACTTAGATCCCTACTGGGATTGAACTGGCCTATAAGAATCAACCAGGAATCGCTATACAATAGATGCAGAACTGGCCCTCTGAGTGTGGAAATCGTCAATATGCGGTGGAGGTTATTTGGCCATATTCTACGAATGGACATGCTTGCCCCAGCAACATAGCAATGGAGGGCTACTTCCTGAAAGAGGGATCGAGCTTCCGTGGACGTCCAGTGTTACGCTGCCGAAACACTTGACGGAGACCTGAAATGTGTGAAAGAAAAGGCTAAGGAGTGGTGAGGATCTGGACGAGCTGAGGAAACTCGCTCACGACAGAGGAGGTGGAGGAGGCTGGTTCAAAGGATTGTTTTTAATGTGCACGAGTAAAATTATAACTAATATGATTCTACGTATGTGCAAATAATAATAATAATACAAAACTTCGCATTCGGTTTAGAATTGTTTCTTAAGAAAGATCAAAATTTATTCTAAAAAATATTGATTTATTTAGACATTAAAAATTAAATAGAAAAATTATTATTCAGTCGAATATCGTATAGTACAAGTGACTAATTGTAAGAGCAATTCGTTTTATGAGTGGCCATTGCAAAGAATTTTTGCCTCGTATGACAAGTAAACAAGTATGACAAGTATTTGTAGTACGAGCGATGATTTATTTTGTTAGTTTTGGCGATGACTAATGTCAGATGAGGCTATCTGGTGACAAATTTTTTTCATTCATTGATTTTTGAAAAATCCGCATCATTTTAAATATAGACATTATCTTGCGATAACACTAATTTATTTGAAGAGACTAATTTATTAAATCTTATCTATAAATTATGCAAAAAACTTTTATTTATATCATTGATTAATATTTTTAATATTAAATAAATTTTGTACTCGTTGTATGCGACCACATTCTATCTTATCAAAATATACACAATTCAATGTTTCAAAAAACATAATTTTTTATGAGAAAAAAATTAATCATCAAAAAAATCGTTCTCTATTATTGTTTTTTCCGTGGGTTTCCTCAAAAAAGTCATCTCATTACAGCTACTTTAAGCTCTATCAACACGTCAATTGTGATATACTTCAGTTCAAGGTGGAATTCAGCAATTACTTAGTCAGAAATACAACCAAAGTCTCACAGACAACATTACGGGGCTTTCTTGACCAAAACTCACCAAAATATGATAAAATATTCGTTCATGTATTTTTATTGGAGTTTTTATTTATCTTTCATGGCTTTCTCGTCTCTAAATTCTTACGGCCTTTCACGAAATCTGACAAGCCAAAATCGTAGGACAAATTTTGACAGTGTGGCATGTGGGGAACTCAGGAATATGGCTTTGGGTATGTCAATAAATTCTTCTTCATTAACCTCTGTTCGTTGGGTGGCCTATTACTTTGTTTATTACATTGTACCTAACAAGAATAATAGACAGAGCTGATAAACTTGCTAATGAGTTATGTACAGCCGATAATCATCCACCGACTTTAATGTTTTATTCCTTGGATGATCCAATGTCTGATCGAGTTTATTTGGAGAGGGTTATTGAGAGGTTATCTGAGAAGAATAATGTGAAGAGTGTTTATTGGGATAATTCTAGTCATGCTGCTCATCTTTCTCGTCATCCTAAAGAGTATATGTATGCTCATAGGGATTTTCTAAAAAAATGTGATATGTTTGATTGAACATTAAAAAAAATTTTTAATTGTTTAATAAAATAGAAACGATTAAAATAAGAAATGTTGCAATTAAAATCAAAAATGTATTTTGGCTGTTTTATTAGTTTGAATTAATATTCAAAATTCTAGGTTTAAAATGAATTATATAAGTTTGTTTTCTTAATTTTTTAAACCTATGTCTAATCAGAGAGGATTCTTAATTATACAACGAAAACGGTTGTTCCAGACAAAAGAAATTATGATCGAGTTAAAAATTTGAAATTAAAGTATGATTTAAGCTCTTGATCACTTGTAGCAGGATTTGAAAATTTCATTTTTATTGAGAATGTTGCATCAATGTTAAAGTCTTTGTTTCGATTTTATCAACATCCAGAGAAATAATTTACTTGAGAATAAAGTAAAAAGATGTTAAGATACTTCTGAGTCGTAACAACTTAGTTATCAGATTAAATTATATAAACGAACAAAACAAAAATAATTAAGAAATTGTTTTTTAATCTTAAGTATAAAAAACAAAGTTTTCATAAATTATTTGACAGGGAAATGTCAAAATCACTCTCAGATCAAGAAACCGAGATTTCTTTCGAAGAGTTGGAGACAGCTCATGGAAAATCTACAAGTAGTCAGTCGTCATAAATTGTGGGCGTCCAATATTTTTTGTACCACGATGAGCTCTCACTACCAACTTGGAGGAATTGACTCAGTAAATTCGAATAGACTACTCTTGACTACTTATAAGATGGTCTTTTTAAATAATTAATTATTTGACAATAACAGATTTGATCAGCCAATAAAATGTAAGATTATTAACAGGATATAATTAGTATGCAAAGGTAAGTCTTGATGTAGGCCAATGTGACAGGGACGGCTATTAAAGCAGTGGAGCAGTTCAACAAAGTGAGCAACGTAGTCTCATTCCTCCGAATGGACAAAGTTAGTGCCCATGTTGACACTCAGAGAAACCAAGATCTCAAAATTAGTGGAAGAATTCGAGTTGTTTGGGACGTACAAAATCAACTCAGTTTTACTCGTCGTGACGTGACAACACAAATCTCTCATCCCGTCCCAATTTCCTCAAAATCACTTCAGAAAGTAGAAAAGTCAAAGAAAACCTCCGAGGTCCAATAGTATATAAAACAAACAGGACCCAAACGTGATAATCTACAAGCCAGAGCGGGGGACTGCGAGTGGGATATACGTCACCCAGGACTCTATGGCCTTTGAAGTGATTCAAATTCTCTTCCAAAAGTTCCAGGTTGTCCTGGATGTGGGAGTACAGATAACCAATGACTTCCGGGAGTATTCCCTGTTCCTCCACGTCTCCCACAGTAAGGAGACCAAATTCTACTTTTTAGTAGAGAGAGAACTCGACTCTTTGATAAACCACTCGTGCACCTTTTGAGGGATCTGAAAGTGTTCAGTGTACCAATAGTCTACTTGCGGGAGCGGCGGGAAAATGGAGTGCCACAGAATAGCGTGGTGTCTGTGTTGAGTTTTAGACGCTGTAGTAGTATATCATTTTCCTCTAATTTTCTTCTTGAAATTCTGAGTAGATATGAAGCAGAACACTCAGAAAAAATACAAAATGTGAAAAGACGGTTATAGTTTGTTATAATTCCTTAGCTATCAAGTAATGCAACTTAAGCTACAAAAAAAACTCTATCTGACTCTGTCCTACTAACATTGTTATAAACTACTCGAGTTGTGTTTATTGCCAGTCTGGTTTAAAATATGAACAATTAATGACGAAAGTGTGTATAAATGTCCAATTATTGTTTTTAAGTGATTTTATATGTGCATGTGTCCTCTCATTGGTATTAGAGATCTTCTATTTTTAAAAATTTGAATTGTACATCAATTCTATGTTAATCAATAAGTACTATTTATACTTAATACAAGCCATTGACTATATTTTAACATTTATAAAGTCCTCCTTAGCACTTTATACAAAATGGAGTTTTTACTGTTTAAAAAAATTTGCTTCAGTAAGTATTTGTTTTGCAGATCAACCGAAGCTCATTGTTGGATTACAACTTTTTTATCAAGCAAACATTTGTGATTGAAGTATTTTTTAATAGTGGTCAGACAAGTTAAAAATAACTTTTTTGCCTGAGAAATCCAGAAGCTTTCTTGGTAATATGATTTTAGTGTTTTAAGTCAATAAGAACTCAGAAAAGCATATTTTCACTATAAAACAAATTAAGCGTAATCCTCTTCCGAAATTGTAAGTCAACCGTCTGGTTGTATTCAATTAATTTTGACTGAATTGGCATCGTCAATCATTTCATACTTAAATAACTCAGTATCAACTAGTCAAATATAATAGTTGTGCAATACGGCTGTTGTTGGAGGCAGGGATCATCTAATTAGTTAGTTCTGACCTATTTTCTCGGTGATCTTTGAGTTAATAATAATCTACTGAATCGAAGGCTTTTTAAATTGATGCAGTAGTTTCTGACTATGTGCTTTTTTATTTTGCTGAACTAATTCTGCGTAATTAAGTCCGGGAAAAAACGTCCGAGTGGAGCCCCCGTAATGAGTCATATATGTTCCGGGATTCGATAGCAGCTCTAAATTTATTGTTGGAGGTTATAATGCATAGTTTATAACTATTTGTTGATTGCTAAAAAGACTATAAAATATAGATATTGACTAAATCTAAAACTCAAATCAAAAATAAAAATAGATAATAAAATTTACTAACATGTTTCAAAAAGTCTGTATAATATAAATTCCGTTTTCAACAGAGTCTGTATTCAACTACGTATGATTGTGTGATTGTGTGCTGCCATGCCGGTCCTTATTTATGTGACGAAAAGCGTTTTATTTGATTTCTTTCGAAAATTTTTATTGCGTCTTCTGTAACTTTTTAATATTTTTCATTATGAGTTTTCACTTTTAAGAAAATTTCCGTCGTTCTTTCCCGATTCTCAGTTAATCTCTTTTTCGGCGCCTTCATTATTTGCAGAATACCGCCTCAGATCTATACAGTCGGCGATAAATCATAAGTACGTATTTCTTTCCACAGAAATCATTCTGATGTTTTTACAAGTACTTTAAAATTAAATGATTGGCACGGAATATATTTTGATACAAAATCACGAATATAATTGTTTTTTCCAATATATTTTTGAGAAATTAGATAACAAATTATGTTCATCACAAAAAATAGATTGAATCCTTCATGTTTAAAAGGACATATAACAAATTTATTTATCCTGATTGGAATAAAAAAATAATTAATCGTCTGCAAAATGAAGAGGTCTTACACTTTCTTCGAATTGTTCGCTTTTTGGCTTCTGTCATTCCAGGTTCATATTTTTTAGACAATAGATATAGTACAATAAAATCATATTCCCTTTCTATGAGGTGCATCAAGGGCACCAAGAACAGTTTAAAAAACATGGAACTGTTAAATAAAGATTTAAACTTTTAAATATAAAAATACGGAAAAAACATAATTTATAAATCAAACGTTATTCGACAAATTTGATGGCCAGTGTATTCCGTGTAAAACCTGTAGTTGTTTACAGTGAAAAGAGTCTATAGCCTTTAGTTCAGTGTCCGAGATCCCCCATGTTGACGAGTTGTATAGTAGAACGGGCTTTACTAATGCATTATAAAAGCCTTGATCTGAGTGCTCGATTTATAGGCCAAGCTTGAGCCATTTTACGTATTCTGCTTAGCCGCAGAGCCGCGGTAGCAAGCATCTTTGTCGAGAAATGTCTTCACTGTCTCCAAGTAGGGAGCCGAGTTTGTGACGTTCAAACTATCACTGTATAGACACTACGATTGCTAAGCCGTTGTCACAAGAAAATCGTTGGAGGCCGGTTGAAATTATTTGGCCATATTTTGCAAATGGACCTCAGAGCTCGGGCCAATCAGGCAATGGACGATTATTTCCCTGAACATGGATACAAATTTCGTGGAAGAGACCTAGATCCACTCTTCTGGCAGTTCTGGAAAGGGATCTCGGACTTCATCGCGAAAGTTTCAAAAACTGGGACGACCTAGAATCTTTGCAGGATCTCGCAGAGGGGCATGGACGAGGATGGTCGAGAAAATTGTTTCGTTATGACACGTGTGGGATTATAACTTTGTTAGTTCCTACGGAATGTGTTAATAATAATATCGACAAAATGGATAAAATATGGAAAACCAGAAATATTAAAAATTTCTACGAATAAAAGACTGATTGTATGTGTCACGTGGAATCCACTAGTGTCAAACATGAAAGGATTTTTTGGTTCGTATCAGCTCTGGCAAATCGCTCGAAAATTTCAATTTGGCTCCAAGGAAAAACAGCGGTTTTTAACCTTCTGATCTAATTCAACAAAAATAAATTTTAATTTTTGTTTCCCAAAAAAACATGGGGTACTTGTTACCTATATTTACCATCTGTATTCCCGTATGGAACCAAATTAGACGACGCAAATAAATTTATTCTCAAAATTATAGTAATTTGGAGTGATAAATCAGATTTATCAACTCTGACACTTAGAGCCTACCCAGAGGCTATTTATTAATTAATCAGTATTTTGTCTGAATTAAAACATTTTAATGAACTGAAAACTAATTTCATACGCTTTTTTTTTAATATAAATAATTATTTAAATCCATTTAAAATTTATTATATTTTTGTTGAACTTAACTACTTGTATTTTGAAATTTTAATCCTATTGCTTCTTCACAGACCGAGTCAGTCGAACATACTGTTTCAATTCAGAATTTTCATATGATGATATTTTGGTAAAACTCCGCCGAAGAAGAAAGCAAAGCTGCCAAGCGATATTGGCTTTCCAGTCTAAAATTGATCGTTTCCTGGAATGGCCAAACTAAAAGTTGGCAACCCAATCTGTAACATATTTGGAAACATCAGATTTTTACATTTTGGAATAAGATCTGTGACTCTTGTATAGAACCAATCTCCTGGAATGGTTTCTCAAAATGGCATTAATAATTTGTTCAAAGTTAACACATTAAGTTTTCTACGATTTTTAGCACAACTTGCTCATTATGTTAATCTATTGATTTCAAATAAATCCTAAATCTGCTGTATAAAAAATAAAATTATAATTCCATTAAATTAGTCACTTTGTTAGAAAGATTAATATATTATTTTATCATTTAAAGGGTCAAAGGGAGGATTAGAAAAAATATTATGACCCCAATTATTGACATAATTCCTAAAAGAATTATGTTTTGTCTAAAATAGATATCAGGCTCAAAAGTACGCAAAGATAGAGCAAATTGTGCATTTCATATTTATGACATATGCGGAGATTCCACTGCAACTTAAATAGAATTCCATTTTAGTTATAATTTCATTCAGAATTGTTTCAAGTTTCTGTATAGTCCTGTTCTTTAGATCCTAAATTCATAAAAAGTTAAATTATTTGAATAACTGATATCTTATTTCTAATTTCATAACATTGAGTTTTGTACTCATCAAGTGGTTTAGAGACTGGTTGATTATTGATTTTTGGATCATCGAGTGTTTCCTCGATGACATTTAAGTCAGGAAGTGTTGATTCAAATTGACTGTCATCGCAAGATATTTCAGTCGTATTAAAATAATTTTCAATTGTTATTTTTTTCAAATCGGAAATCTAATTTGAATTATATATACGATAGGATTCTGAATTTCATTGTCACATATGAAAAATGTTAGTAATGTGGCTATTATCTATAAGTCAATTAGATTATTACACTAACTAATTTGTTTCACAAATACATTTATTTTGGGACATCCATTTGCTAAAATCTACTATTAATTTAATTTATTTCACCATTGAAACAGCTGTAAATATACATCCGATAACCAACAAGATTAATCCCAGAATAACCATAAATATACATAATCTTGTAAATAATATTAATAAAATACATTTTAATAATGGTCTTTTTTCTAAACCACTTCATGATTCCTATCAAAAAAATAAAAAATGCTGAAGTATAAGATATTCCCATTAAGGAAGGAATACTAGGTAGTTAAAAATTACATACATGTATTTTTGTATGTATGTATTTATTGTTTTTCGCGTTTCTTCATATTTTGAGAGATCAAATGATTCCAAATCAATATCACCAATGCTAAATTCTCCACTTTTACTTTCAAGGTCTGTTAATAAATTGTCGATATTGTCTTTCCGGTTATTTTTAAAATCATCATATTTAGGATCTTTAATGATATTTTTTGCTTCTTTAAGACAATCTGAAATGATGACTCTAACAGATTTGTTTTTTTCATTCTATTTCATTGCAAATAAAATTAATACATACAATTAGTTCAGTAATGTCAGTAAAACTGGAAATTATAGAAATATATGGTTTTTGGATATCATCAACGTTTTTTTGGAGAATAGACGAAGAATAGCCAACATAGATAAAAATTATTCTGAGAAGTTAAGATTTTTCAAAATATACGCAATTGCCAGCGAAATTATTGAATGGCAAAGAAATGTCGATCTATTCTCCTCTCCCTCTAACTTTTTCTTAGGTTTGCAACACAAAAGATAGAAAAAAACTAAAACAAGAAATATGATACCGATAATTAATGGTAACACTCCCCAGATTCCTTTACTCTTGAAATATCATAATTGGAAAGTACAATGATTTCTCCCAGTTCTGCTCCATCAATACCAAACGAGTTATTTAAGTTAATTTTTATAGTTACGGGCAGATTCAAAGTAGATTTTAGCAGACTTGACTGTGAACAGTTCGCTCTCATCTATTCCGTTTCGTTCTTATTGGATATTTAAATCAGATTTTTTGAATTCCATTAAATTTCATTTTAATATTTGAATAATTGACCTATTTAAAGGTCAAGTTACAAATGCAGTTTAAAAAGCAAATGTGAATACTTTTCTTCATTGACAAGTTAAAGCAGGCATAGATAAGAAGCCATTCAAAAAATAATTAAAAAATAATCCTTTTTCTTTTGCTAGACTCATGGGGCATGATACAACGTCCGTGTCCTCAACAGGTTCTACTGATGTCTCGCGGTGGTCAATTCCTCCTTTAGTCGCTTATTGATTGCCCAAACACCTATTGAAATACTTGTTACGTTATTTGCCTGGCAGAAACTTTGCCGCAGAGCCTTCTGAAGTAATTGCCAACCGCTATTGGGCGGACACCTCCGTCCGTTTTTTGAAAAGCGTGAAGGTGGGCAGCGAAAAAGAGATTCCTCGCGAAGAGGGGGATCTTTCCGTCGATGATCCTTCCGACCAGTTTCGTGATTGTACACAAGAGCCGAGAGCCGGATTCCCCGGTGATCGCAGAAGTCATGTCCTTGATATGCCCCGGCCGAAGGCCGTCAATTCCCCCGCTGCTGCTCGCTCCGAAAGATCTGATTCCCGACAGAACTTCTTCCTCAGTGATGATCATCGGTGTGGGGCTTCGGGGGGGAGTCCAAGGCCTTAGGTCTTCAGAGTTTTCGATTCACGGAGGGCAGCTCTCACGTCTCCTTCGAGGAACTTTCGATTCACCCGATCGATCATCCTGGCGTCCTGTCCGATGCCATTTTCGCATAACCGGGACTTCCTCTGAGAGGAGGGAAGAGGGAAGGGTAGGACAAGATTGTCGCATTCCTCGCCGAAAGAAACTGCCCGAGACTTAATTGCGGACGAGATTCCCTTGCCGGGATTGGTCGGCTCGTGCTTGTTTCCAAGGACGAGAGGTGCAAACAGGAAGATACGGAACCACGGGAGGTCTTCTTCGGAACTGAGTGCTTCTGAGATAATTTGTTCGAGGCAGGAAGCGGCCGTCAGGCGGGCTTGTTTGGGAATGCGGAGAGGGATGTCTCTTGTGCCACGAAGCGAAGACAGGGACAGAATAAATTCTTCAGTCGAGAGATTGTGGCGGGTAGTAGTACGAGAGGGTCGCCGATTTGGCCCAGCGCCCTTTGAGTTGAAGAGGCAGCGGGCACAGTGCCATGCGCCCAAAGCACTTGCAGTCGCCTTAGACAAAGATACACAGCTCAGGTGGAAATGGGCATTGCAGAGGGCGCAGTGGATTCCCCGTTTGCGGGGGTTTGACACGAGGCACGACTGACATACTGTCGGGGAGCGAGTGAACTGTTCAGGTTTTTTCATAGTTCGATTTTCTTCAGAGTTTGTCATATATTTCACACAGATCGAGAAGCGTTTAAAAACAACCGGAGTTCCAATGGGGCTTCAGGGAGGGTCGTTCATGTGGAGACTGCTTGTGGAAGGTGTCTTCCGAAATAAGAACGCCCTCCAGAAAGGGAGTGTGGTATGTTAGTTAGTCTTGACATAGAAAAGGCCTTCGACTCGGTGTGGCACGACGGCCTGCGGAGTTCCCTCGCCACGTTGTGGGGTTTCTCCGTGTCTAAGGCGCTGGCTGTCGGGGTTCCTCGAATCTCGCGGTCAGGTCGTGCGACACCAGGGGGTCTTTTCTAAAGTCGCAACAGTCCTTCGCGGGGTCCCTCAGGGTTCTGTGCTGAGTCCCACACTGTTTAATATCTTTATGGCCTCTGCACCTATGCCAGTCAATGCTCGTACTGGAATGGTGATCTATGCAGACGACATTATCCTCTGGGATCAGTCGATGAAACCAGAGTGTGCGTGTCGTAGGCTACAGGTTGCTGTGGATGAACTTGTAAACTGGTGTGGGAGTAGGGGTCTAAAGATGTGTGCGGACAAGTGCAGTGTCCTTAAAGTCTGTAAAAGGACGAGGGGTTACACTAATTTTATCCCTAGGTTATCGCTGGACGGGTCAGCGATCGCTGTAGTTGATCGGACGACTTACTTGGGCGTGGTCTTCAAGCAGTCAGGTAAGTTCGATGATCACATTGCACGTACTAAAATGCGTGCAATGCAGCGATTAGGCGCGTTGCGTGCTTTTCCACTTGAGGAGAGGTGCCTGGTTCCGTGTGTTCAACGCCATGGTGTTACCCGTGTTAACCTATGGCGTGCACGCTTGGCACTTCTGCGAGGACAGGGAGAAGTACGTTGACGCGCTTAAGAAAGTAAGAAGACGAGCCATCCGGCTAGCCTATGGCTTAGGATGGCGTGATGAGCTCTCCAACGCCCAGGAATTGTCCCTCAAAGGCCTCCCTGAGGTCCTAGAGAAGATAATGACTGGGTGGCAGGTAAGACGGTAAGTCCTAACCTGTGGTTGTGTAGAGAGGCGAGCGTGTGTGCTGGACCGAAAAGGCAGGAATGCCGAAGGTCTCCTTATGTTACCTCACTAACAGCCTCTCTAACTAATTATTTAAAATAAAAATTTTCCTTCCTTCCTACACGTTTCTTTTTTTGTCCAAAGGGCAGAAATTAGAGTTTATTAGGTTTGAAAACTTAATGACTTGTATTTAAATTTGTCGCTCGCTGCCGTTAACTACCGGTGTTACGGCACTTGAGGCAAAATCGATTTTGCGCGATCGTTCTCAGCCTGGTATCATTCACAACCGGTGACAATAAATCACTACATGCAGTATTAAAGTGTCTTCATTTGAGGAGGCGCAATATTGATGGATATTTAGTGTCAGGTGGGGCACTACTGCAGTGACGTGGAAAGAATGTGACTTGTTGCTGCAGTAAATGTCGTTAAATATTAACTGTTTAAGATGTCCGGCTAACTAACAAAACTATCGAATCTCTCATTTACTGATTAACACGGCTTCTTCAGATTTCCCTTTGCAGTTTTCTGAGTTAACGCTAATTTAATATTATATTGCGGCTCGCTTTAATAAATTTATAAATAATTGTTAAAAAAGAATTTTTTAGAATAAACAGACATTTTTCTTCTATATATTTAATATGTGACATGGGCAAAATGATACGTTTGGGATCCGCGTTACACTGACCTTCAATTAATGTTAATCTGTCAATTTTAATCTGATTTTGTTTGGGATTCTGCGTATACCAAAAGACCTGCCGACCCATCCGTCCAGGGTCAGTGGGATTCGATCACTTGTGACACTCTCTCCTCTGTCCTGCTTTAGAGTTTCGACCAGCACAGGCTGGCCTGTCTTCGTGCGGGCTGCAGTCCGGGCAGTGGGGCCTGGCTTGACGCCCTTCCCCTACCGAACATCGAGACACTACTAGACGGCGATTGTCTCAGAGTCGCTATTTCTCTGCGTCTCGGTTTGAAGATCTGTGCAATTCACAAGTGCCGCTGTGGGGCCATGATCGACCAGTACGGTCTACACCCTCTTTCCTGCAGACGCAGTGCTGGGCGGGCACCACGCCACACAGCCTTAATGACGTTGTCTTGAGGGGTCTCAATGCTGCCGGTATTCCATCATCCTAGAACCGGCTGGGCTTGCTAGGGAAGACGGAAAAAGACCTGACGGTCTATCCACCTTCCCCTTTGAGTTCGGCAAGTCGCTGATTTGGGACGCGACATGTTCAGATACTTCTCTGAACCTAATTTTCCCTTGTCAGCCGTCGCAGCCGGTTCGGTGTCCCTTAGAACAGAAAAGCTTAAGATTGCGAATATAGAGAACTCTCGGAGCGATATCTATTCGCCCCTGTTGCTGTCGAGACTTCAGGGGTCATTGGGGAAAAGTCTTTGACTTTCCTCTATAAGCTCGGACGTCTGATCTCTCTGAAGAGAAATGACACACGCAAGACGGGCTGGCTCCTTCAGAGGATTTCCCTTGCCATCGTACGAGGAAACTGTTTCTCCATCTACGAAGCGGGGAAGTCCTCTAACTAACTTTAGTTTCATTTTGATTTTTCTGGTTTTCCAAAAAACTATTGATTTTTTTAAAAAAAATCTGATTTGTTTCATTTTGTATTAAAAAATACATCTGTCAATTTATCGATAAACTTCAAACAATCTTATTATTGAATTATCAACTACAAAAATTATTAATTTAATTAAGTTTTTTAATCCTGTCTATAGACTTTTCCCCATTTGAGTGTTTAATCTATTAAATAAATAAATTTAAAATTCGACAAAATATTTATTATTTTAGCTGATGGATAGTACTGTGATTCGAATTTATCTATTCGCAACGATAAATTAGTTTCAAAATCTTTTTTAATTCGAATCTATTTATTAGTTTTTTATTTCTTACTTTATCACCGACATTATAATCATACTTACTATTATGAACATTCATTTTCCTGTTCATAGCTTTGTAATAATTAGAAGTTTCACCAATCGGTTTCCTTATAAATTTGAATTTGTTTGGATCCGGATATTTACTTGGTACCAAAGGAATTAAATATCCAGAGTTGGAATTATAACAATATTTGGATCAAAATATATTTGTGAAAAGTCATTGTCAGAAATGAATTCAATAAAATAAAAATTGAAGAGTCAGCTAACCGAGGAAGATCTCAATTCTTGTGTAAAATTAAAAATGACTAACTACATTCCCGATTTAATAAAACTGCCAAATGAGATATACATGGACAACCGTCGCATTAATTATTGTATATTTTCTATGTTTAAAGCTCTTTGCCACAAAAAGATTTCTGACCTCTGAGTATGGTCATGATAATTTTATTTTGATTTTTGTTTTTAACTGTTAAAGTTTTAATTTCAAAAATAGTACAAAAAAATTATTTTAAACCAAAAAATAAAAATTTTGTCGAATATTTAAAATTTTTAATTACACTATCACCCAAACTAACAAAAAAACCATTAATATATTATGGGTAAAGAAGAAATGAAAAAACTGTTCGCTAATTTAAATTAGTCGCCGAGCGGATGGACAGGCGAGCATGATATCCATTGAAAAGACAGAAATTTAAATAAATTTTGAAACTTTAATTATTTCAAAAATTTAACTCCCTTAACAGGAATAAAGTCGACCCATCAAGGCGTTTCTGTCCCAGAGGTCCAGTCCAACGGGTTCTAATTTGAGGGGAATCCAGAGGCGTTAAGCACACGTTTCACAACATCATTTAATGGGGCGTGTCTGGGGATCCTACCAGCTCTAACGCGACAAAAGAGAGGGTATGCCTCCTCCTGTCGATGAGTTCCACATCTACAATGATGCGGCTCGCGAATCTCAATGCCAAGGACAAATTCCAATGCGGTCTGATTCGTTGTCCAGGAGCATAACGACTGACGAGATCGGTAACTCATTAAGCCAATCGGCCGAATGTAGCTGACAAGCAAAATTAATACTTGCCAACTGAAACAGGTCTTTATGTAGGCGGATATCTTCGATATGTGCAAGCAATATATTTTATCCCAGTTCCTTTAAACAAATGGAGTATCCGAGATTTTAAGCCCCCTAGAAACCCACTCGTTGACACCAGCCACATATTCCAACAACTGGCACTGTTCAGAAGAGGGAAAGAAAACAGAGATGACGAAATTAGTCAAACTTGACAACGATGATGGATAACATAGGAGGGATAAATCTCTGCAAGAGCGGATGCCCCATAACGACTCGGTAAATTAACACACAGTATATCATCGGATTTGAACATGATGTTTAAATGACTCAAGAGTTTTCAAAACCAGATTATCAAGCGAGATAAGTGTTCCTGCTCGAGAAGCAGGGCTTTGAGCGCACGAAAAAGTACGTTTCGAATATGAGATATTTTTGAGTAGAAAAGCTTCAGGTGTGATTAGAGTTTGCAGATACGCAAAATGAGGACTTTTATCTTCTCTTCCTTGTTATTGAGAGCCTTCCTAGTACCCTTCCCACTGATCGGGGATCCGAGAATAACAGGTCGTCAAAAGAGGTGATGCTTCCCGTCCTGAATCTGCATTTGGCCTTGCCGAATCTAGGAAACTGCAAAATATGCCTCGTAGACCGATACCTCCTGCTTCATCCCTCGGCTTTCGAGACCAGTGGGGAATTGGACCCAAAGCGCTCAAATAGCTCAGAAATTAATTCAGCAATCTCTAGGAAGAGTCATGACAATCGTGAAACGAGCTGGCTTTTTCAGCGGATATCGTTCACGATATTTCGTGGAAATTGCCATTCCATCCGCTCGGCAACTAATTTAAATTAGCTAAATTTGGAATTATTTTTTGTTTTGAAGTCTTAAGTCACCTTACCACTAATCGAATATTAGAAACTTATTTATTTTTAACCCAAGAATCACCAATAGTTAATTAGGGTAATTAATTAGCTGATTCCGACAATCCTCAAGATCATTCTCAGCTTTTCCCTATCAACAGTACGGCCTCCGAGTCTCTTGTCCGACGTAAATAGGGTAGTGACGATTTTTCTGGGAGATGTCCATCCTGTTTAATATAGCCAGTTCTAATTTGTAATAAGAGATCTGTGTTCTTTTGGAAGCTTTCGAGAGGTCTTGATCACGTGATCCAATAGTAGGTCGTCGGCGTAGGCGAGAATGATTGAGTCTTCCATTTCAGGTTAGGAATGTCGGATAGGTATAAATTGAATAGAGCAGGAAAGAGGAGGAGCCTGGGGGAACGCATTTGGAAGCAATCTTGAGATTGATTTGATTCCATTCAGGCATACACGCCCTCTCCTTCCGCTGAGGAAATTCAAAAGCCAAAGTTTCATGTTCGAGTCGATGGATAGGCCAATATTTTTGCGTTGATTTGAGATAAGCTTCCATTATAAACTGGTTAATATGTTAAGATTTGTCGAGGTAAAGAAATTACTCATGTTGGATGTAGTTATAAGGGGTGATCAATTGAGAATTTTTTCAAAATCTTTTGCAATTGAGATAAAGTGAGATGAGTATATAGGAGGAGGGGACGTTCTTCGGTCGGCCCGGCTTGAGAATTGGACATATAAGAGAATTTTTCCATATTTGTGGTATTTGATTCTGGTTAACAGAATAGTTGAAATGTTTGTCACTGACATCAATTCCGATGGGACCAAGGTTGCTTTAGCAAAATTGTTGGAATCAAGTCTATCCACAGGATATGGAATGATTTGTTTTTACGTTAATCACCGCTGCAACCTCAGCATGGGATATATGGGTGGGTGTGTTTGATTTCTTTGGTTTATTGTTACATAATATGAGTTTATCTTTAGATGATTCTTGTTGGCTGATTCCGGCGTAGAATTCATGAGTTAATACTCAATTCAGGTTGACTTTTCTTCTGAGTCTGTGCAATGGTTGGCAGTCTGAACTTTTTGAGAGGTTCCACGTGCATGGGGCAGTTTTTCCTTTCAGCGTTTTGATTTGCTTTTCCTATCTTCTTCTTGGGATGCTTTGAGTTTCTTAGCAATGGAATCGTGAGGTTCTTATTTTTTTCTTTCCCGGAATATAAATAAATTCTTTTAATTGAAGTTTCTTTTCCCGATGAGGATTTTTGTCTCCTGGTCGAGATTTTTGTCGAAGTGATGGGTAAGTGCATTTTGAATAAATAGTTTTCTATTCTACCAGCAGATCGCCTCCTCTATGCATGGACGTTGACAGCTCCGTCGATTAATTTGAACTTTAATATCAAAGTTTTTGCAGCATTGCGGTCGGTGAAGTTAGCATATCTCTCCCAGTTTGCCTCTTGTAATAGATAAAAATAGTTTTGTTCATTTAGAAAGGCTTTCTTGATCCTGATGATGATTGGATTTGTGATTTGAATTAAGATCGTAGTCTACTGTCCATGAAAAATGGCTGGGATAAGTTAGTTGAGGATAGTGTAATGTCCGGATTATGGTTTAAGCGTTCGGTAAATCCTTATAAGTGTTCCTAGTGTAGGCTTCGGATTTTAAGGAAAGACATGGCATAGAGTTGTTCCAATAGAGCAGCCTCTCTTGAGTCTGCCCGTTGGTATTTAAGCCAAGTCAGATGCTTTGCGTTCAAGTCTCCGGGATTGTTGTCTGGATAATTCCAGCTGGAAAGAATGAATGGTTCTTTTCTCGAATGCTTTAGGAGCAATCTTGCGCCTCTAGAGTTGTAACAACCGTCCAAAAACCACATGACGACAACGCCTTTAAATTATGCTCATAACGTTAGGTGATTTATTGTGAAAATGTCATAACGTTTAATTTGATTTATTGTGGAAATCATAACGTTAATTTGAATTGATTGCGAAAAAATCATTTTGATTAAATACTAAAAATTAAATTTAGTCTTTATATCTGATTCAAAATGACGACTCTCTCAGTGATCACTAAAAAGGCCTCATCTTTGGACCCCAGTCAGACTAGCAGCCTCTATCCAAAATCATCTTTGATTACCTAAACATACGAACCTGTCTAAGTTTTTATAATAAAGATGATATTGGACCTATTCCTCATTACTACGTTTCAAGAAACATACTGAAATGATGTTTAGGAGTGTTAGATGTTTATATTTTTAATGAATAAAAAAAAGATTTTATTTGTGTTGATAATTTTTGTTTTCTAAAACTAAAAATCATCTTTGATACCTAAACATACGAACCTGTCTAAGTTTTTTATAATAAAGATGATATTGGACCTATTCCTCATTACTACGTTTCAAGAAACATACTGAAATGATGTTTAGGAGTGTTAGATGTTATATTTTTAAATGAATAAAAAACAGATTTTATTTGTGTTGATAATTTTGTTTTCTAAAACTACTTAAATAGACAGCTTATTTCATGTCCAAGATCAACCAAAACTAACATTTACCAATTATTCAAAATCCAATATAAATATTCATTTCAAACTTACACTGAACGCAAACATAATTGACTACGTTAAATCGATCATTACTAATAAAAATTTTAATTTTTAAGTTTAAATGTGGTCAGATATTTTTAATTTTTTTAATATCTTTGCAAAACAGCACATTTTCAGAAGGCCAGGAAATCGGATTATCATCAAAATATAATTCCTTTAAAAATTTAAAAAAGCCAATCTTGTCTGGCAACTCTGTCAATTTATTTTCACTTATATTTAAAACCTAGCATAAATTTAATAAAAAAATATTTTACCTTCAAATTAGATGTTTTTTTAATGCATGTATTTAAGCAAAAATTTGTTTTGCTCAAATCCACTTTTCAAGAGTGGATGTCAAAATTGGGGGATTTGTAATTCTATTTGAGTTTTAAATGTAATTCTATTAGAGATTCTGGCAATTGAACTGCACAATTTTCGATTTTGTTTTTATTGAGATTCAATATTTGAAGATTTGAAAGGTTTGCAAGCTGAAATGGAAGCTTCTCAATTAAATTCTCACTACAATCAAGAACTAATAAATGTATAGATATTTCTGCTACAAATTCCAATGAATTTATACAACAATTTCTCATGTAAAGTTCACGTAGTTGCTTTAAAAATTTCAATTTGTTTATATTTTCAGAAATATGTATTCCACTGATGTCCAAAACGAGTATTTTTGATAAAATAAAAGTCCGTTCAAGTCCATTGAATAATTTTGCTAATTTTGAGAGAAAGCACATTTGACGTGGCCTGGCTTAATTCTGTCAATTTATTTACACTTATGTCAAATGACTTTGATTGATTAAATAGAAAAAACTTTTAAATTTTCATTTTTTCAAATTCTTTTGGTAGTTCAGTGATGTTGTTGCAAGACGCGACGAGAGTTTCCAAGTGAAAAAGAGAACAAATCCCAATCGGAATTTTGTCTAGAGAACAAGATGATATATCAAGAATCTTTTAAACATAAAAAATAATCAAACTTTCAAATTTTTCAATTCTGAAATGTCGTCAGGAATTCCGGTTCCAAGTGGATTATTGAAATAAAAAATACTCCAAGCATGACAATTTTAAATCTACAAACATTATCCATAAAATGACTTCAAATGGAAAATGTTTAAATTCATTTTTATCCAAGTCAAGATATTTTAATTTACATGGCGAGGAACATTCGATTTTTGATATTTTGTTGTTTCGAAATGAAAGTTCATCGATTGACTTAATTTCCGTCAAAGAAATGAGTAATTTCAGTTAATTGTTGTTATCCAGTGATAGAATTTTGAGGTGTTCCATAGATGCAATCTCCGCGGGAATTGACTCGATGTAATTTTTGTCGAGTAAAATTTTTTTTATATTGTTGAAATTCAGAACCTGGGTGGAAATGTCTGTAATTCACAATTTGAAATGTCGACAGTTTTTAGAGCTTTTGTATAACCAAATGCACAAATTGTGTCTAATTCGGCTTTTGACAAGTCCATTATCACTTTGTTCCTCCCAATTATATTATATGTTTGCCAATTGTCGCCTGGTAAACTTAATTTTAATTTGAGTTTTTTAATCGAGTCGAGTGGACCAGGACCAATTTTCATTTTCAGTTGCTAATGAACATTCAATTAATTATAAATATTTTTTATTTACAAATGATAAAATAAATTTAAAAATTAAAAACAACTGGCTGCCTTCTTAATGATGAAGCCGTAAGAATTGGAGTTTGTCTGCGCCTCGGTCTACGCGTTTATGCAAAACACCAATGCCGGTGCGGCGTGTGGACTGACGAGTTTGGATATCACTCCCTCTCATGTCGAAACGGAATTGGACGGTCCTCACGGCATTCCGAACTGAACCAGATCATCTGTCGATCTCTTCGAACTGCTGGATCCACACACAATTGGAACCTGCAGGGATTTTCGTAGAGGACGGCAGAAAACCCGATGGGATGACTATATTTCCATTTCAGAGGAGAAAGTGTCTGGTTTGGGACGTCATGTGTGTGAACTCCTTTTCCAATCAGAATATCAAATTATGCATCGAGAATCCTGGAGCCCGTCTGAACGGGCTGTAAAGAGAAAAGCTGAGAAATACGCTGGAATTGGGAATGTTTGTCCCCCTGCTGTTGAGACGTCAGGAATACAGGGGCCTTCTACTCGGACCCTACTCCAACGCATTGCCTCATTAATCGAAAGGGTTACCGGCGACCCGTGTGAGCACCGGTATTTAATCGAACGAATATCTATAGCCATAGTCAGAGGCAATACTCTGGGTATCTGCCAATGACGATTTTCTCTTGACCTAATTTGTTATATACAGTACGACCCCGGTTTGGGGCAGCATTTTTATCATAGTGCCCCAAAAGCGGGGGTGCCCCAAAATGCGAGGGTAAAGATTTTTTGCTTTTATTTCTCCTCAATAGATTTTTATTGCATTTAGACTATAAATTAAAATTATTTAATATTAATAAAAATTCTAACATAGTCCTTTCTTAATAAAATTAAAAAATTTTAATAAATCCAACAAAAATACTATTAAAAGTAATCAGTAATTTTCTCCACCGAATTGGTTTTTTTTCAGTTCTCCTGATAGGTTTTTTCTAAATTCGTAGTAGATTTTCAAAAATTGTGGACATGTACTGAAAATATTATCTTCTAGAGAATTCACGATGTTATGATTTCTTTAATGATGATTTTTTAGATTCATATCCATCATAAGTAATTTTGTCCTCAATAATATCTGTCGAATCCATTGAAAATAACATCTGAAATCGCGTCATCTATTAATTCTTCGTCCAACTGTACATTATCCGAAATTTTTGATCTGTTTTCATTTTTTTCTGCCAGCAATTAATTATCGTTGTCTCTGACATCATTTTCCATGCCTCCCCGACAACTGTAATGACTTGTCTAAGATTGACATTATTCAAATTCAAATCAGAAAGCTGTCTTTTTCAAATATAAGAGTAAAATCAATCAGTTTATTGAAATAGAGGGACTTGAAGGATTTTATTATTCCCATATCTAGGGGTTGAATTAAAGCGGTCGTATTTTTGGGAAGAAAAAGTAAATAAACATTGGAATATTCTGTATTTCTGTGACAGCTCGCATTATCCAGTATTAAGACAATTTTTCTCTTTTCATTGATCATATCTTGATTTACTTTCCATAACCATTTCCCAAAAAATATCACTAGTCATCCACGAATTTTTTGATGCAGCATATAGTACTCCGTGATCCTCAGCGTTAAAATTTTTAAACACCTAGGAGATTTGAATTTTCCAATTAATAGAGGTTTTAACTTTTCACCAAGTGCATTACAACAAAGGAGAAGGGTAACTTCTCTTTGCTCATTTTAATTCCATTGCATTTGTCATTAAATTGAACAAAAGATTTCGACGGCGTTCGCTTTATGTATAAAGCTGTTTCATCACAGTTAAAAATATTTTCACTTCCTACAGTTTCCAAACAGTGTCATAATCAGCAAAAAAAATTGGAAACCGTAGAAAGGTCAGATGAATTCTTTTCTCCACTTATAGTTTTAAATAGCAACTCGTGTCTTTCTTGAACCGGTCTAGCCATCCATTTGATGCCTTAAATGATTCATAATTTATCTTTTTAGATAATTTTTTTGCAATCAGTTTTAAGATAGTTCCAGAAATTGGAAGAAATTCATCTCTCAGACGTAGAAAAGTTTCAAAAAACTAATCTATCTAATTCATATTTGGATCATGTGATTCCTTGATTCTATCGGATTCAGTTAATCCCGCGTCAAAATAATAAACAAAATTTTGTTTAATGCGAGAAATAGTACCTGTAATTAATAATTAGTTAAAAAAAGATACTTTGCTCGTTTTATACTTTTTAGCAAGATCTCTTTCTGAAAATTGACCATGTTTTATATCTTTAGCGATTTTAATTTTTGTTTCATAATTAATCTTTGAATTCTTTTTACGAACCATACTAAAGTCAAAATAAACACGTGAAATAATAGTATTAATTAATAATTAATAAATAAACTAACATTTTGTAATTAAATAAATTAAATAAGTGCCCCAAACCGGGGTCATCAAAAATAAATAATAGAATGAAAAATTTACTGTTTTCAAAAACTGCCCCTAAAAGCGGGGGTGCCCCAAAACCCGAGGGTGCCCCACCCATGGGGTCTGCCCCAAACCGGGGTCGTACTGTATTATATAAAATGAAAGTTGTATCAATAAATCAATTTACTAATTCGAAAGTTATTTTGTAAAGAAAATTGAAAAATAGAGAATTTTTGATAATCTTCCTTTGAGTCGTAGACTTTTGATTGAAGGCAAGATATGACATAGTGAGAATAAAGTGTCTGACTAGGTAGTTCCCACTAACCAAGGGATGTGACATAATTATTACACAAGAAGCGATTTTCTGTCATGGTATTTCATCAGAATGTCAAAATCCCTATTCTCTTTCATTTCTTTTATTTTACACCGGCTCTAAAATAAGCATTTCAAACCCCAGTCGAAATATGTTTATCCAATAATTAGTATTTGTCTATAACAGAATTTGACATGGTCGTTAGTGATATTTATTAGGCTTAATTGTTATTAAAAATAGTTGTTATAAAGCAACAGTCACAACTTCCACTGTATTGACATAAAATGGCAAATTTGCCGAATTCAATAAATTATGTATTAAAATTAAGACATCCAAAACATCTGCTTGGCATGAAATCGATAATTTTTGTGATCAAATGTCAGGGAAACAAATCTCTTATCGCTAAATGAAATAAGCTGCGACTATCAGTTGACTTGTTAGATGAGTCAGCTTTCTTAATGGAATATAACGCGGAAAGATGTCGAAACATGGCGGGTCAACGGTGTAGTTGCCTCAAAAAAGATATTAATTAAAAAAAACTTATTATTGAACATACTCTTTACAACTTGGTGTGGGAATATCTGAACAGGTGTAAATTCTACCAATCCAGACAAGAAACCTCATCAAATACTATTTTGGATCATTAATCTAGAGTCTAGATTCTAGACTCTAGATCAGAGGTTTCCAAGCTTTTTTTTACGCGCCTCCCTTAGAGAAAAAGTACAATCTTGCGCCTCCCTTTATATTCCATAATATAATACAATTATTATTTTATCAAAAACAATTTTTTAAAACAAAAAGTTAATGAGATAATTTTTTTTCCATCTTGGCGCAAAGTTTTTCAAATCTTGGTGTCATCGCAGAGAGTGCTACTCTTAGCTCATTAGTCACTACTAAACGAGTTCGATATTTAGATTTATTTGCAGCTAGTGCAGAAAATCCAGTTTCGCATAAATATGAAGTAGCAAATGGCAACAAAACTTTCATTGCTTTATTCGACAAAATTTCATATTCCGTTCTTACATTCAACCAAAAAGAAATTAGCGGTTCTCTCTCAAATTTTTGTTTCAATAATGTATCGCATGACAATTCTATCAATTTTTCTTTTTCAAAAGTTGTCAATGCAAATTGATTATCTTCTTCATCAATAAATGGATTCTGTATCCATTCGAACATTTTACAGTCGAGATCTTTAAAATAGTGAGCAAAATGCTTCAACAAACAATCCAAATGTTCAGCAAATATGTCTTTGTTTGCTTCAATGTTCACTATGGCGCAAAAGGTGTTTAAAAGTGGAAACATGTCATAGATATTTTTTGTATATTTGATTTCCATAATACCAATTTTTTCATAAATGCTTTTATTTTGTCCTTTTGAGAGAATAAATGTAGTTGTGGTCCCTGCATTGATTTATTCAATATACTCAATTTCCCAAAAATGTCAACTAAATAGGCAAATTTGACAATAAAGTCATCATCCCTGAACAACTTTGCATCTTCAATATCATTTTCATCAAGAAAATCTGCAACTTGATCTTTGAGTTCAAACACCCTTCTAATCACTTTTGCACGAGATAGCCAGCGTACCTCACAATAGTATAAAAGCGATGTATATTTTGAATCCATATCTTCACACAGCTTTGCAAAAAGCTTAGCTCTTAAAGGACTGTGTTTTATGTAGTTTATAACTTTTGTAATTTGCGCAAAAATATCGTTCAGTTCTGGACTCATATTCTTTGAGACAAGTGCTGATCTGTGCAGCATGCAGTGCGTCCAGATAATTTCTGGTGCTCTGTTTTTTACAAGAGCTTGAAGACCAGATTTATTTCCTGACATTGACTGTGCTCCATTCTATGTTATTTTCTTCAAAAAAGTATCAATTATATTAAAAATTTCATTGGCCGTGCTCCTTCCAGGAAATGGTTTGCAGAATAATAGATCTTCTATTATTGTACTTTCTTTTTTCCAGCTACTTCGGTTTTATAAAGCTCGAAAAAAACCCACTCTTCCGAAGAAAGAGAAAAGTCGGGGCAACACTTGATGACCTTATATCTGTGGGTAAAAGTAGAATCATATTTATCAAATCACATTTTTAGACTCGTATTCCTCATTTTTGACCAGACCCAAACAAAAGTCAAAGGAATAATCTCCAAAAGATTCATCGAAGTAAACGGAATATTCGACAGTATTGAAATGAGTACTGAAAAATATTGTCGTGATGTATTCATGACAGTTACTTCAGAACCACCAGCTCACTGAAATCACCAAAGGCTACTTGACTGGATGACGAATGTTCGAGGTTAAATGGAATTTATATGTCGATAACTGTAGCACATACTACATCGTCAAAATACTCTCGGTTTGACTTTTTTGAATTTTAAAATAATCAGTTACTGTAAATAAGAGATACATACATGCCTCTATGCATGGCTAATAACTACAATCACACCGTATCAGTGATAGAAACGTATTTTAAAGGTGAATCTGGAGATACAACAAATTCCACACGCAGAAACGCGTATAATTCATATGAATATCCAATGAATTTTATTCCATTTCAGCCTATCTATTCATGCATTTAACAAAATAAATTGATTTATATGTTAGATCAACCACGAGTCTTCTATCAATCTCGAACTGATCAACATTTGGATAAAGAGACCATTTATCAAGCAAATCAATGTTGGTTGGTGATCCCCAAATTTGATTACTTTTTATAGTTTCCCTAAATCAAAAAACAGTGCAAGAAAGCGGCGATAAAATATATAAGTCGATCGCCAAAAAATCGCAATATGAAAAGTAGCTCGCCGGTGAAGAAGGTTGGCCACCCCTGCGATAAACAAACCAATTCGCAAAACCGAAAATTTTAATATATAAACAGATTATAGGAATAAACTAAAAAAATACAAATGATGAATTTCCAGATAATGTAAGCATTAAAAAATTACATCTCAGATTATTCCTTTTAAAGCCATTTACATAAAAAATTAGTGCGAATTAAATAATAAACATGATTAATTCCAACAAACGCATCAATAATACACATGTAATCAATAATAATAAAATTTATATAAACATATAATTTATAAAAGATTTATAAAGGATTATTCAAACTACTCCTAGAGGTTGGTTCTTTTCGACGGATATCGTTCTCGATATTGCATGGAAATTGCTTGTCCATCCGCTCGGTGACCAATAGTTAACTGGATCTCGGTATGGTTGTTCGAACCTGATTCGTCTCTTCTATTTATATTAAAATGCTATTACATAATCGTTGTTGCCTAATACTTATTACATTTTTTATTATTTCAAAAAACTTTGTCTATTTAGACCAGACGTCACCAAACTACGGCCCGCGGGCCGGATCCGGCCCGCGACAACATTTTATCCGGCCCGCGCACTATTTCGAGATATTCAATTAATACCTTAATAATTAACTTAAATAAAAACTTTAATTAAAAAATTAAACTATTTTGCAAGATTTAATTCGAAAAAAAACTTATCAGCATTAACTTTAAATTTTTCTTTGTTGCTATGTCTAATATGAAAAGAAAGGTTGACCGCGAATGCCGTGTATTCAATAAATTATGGGAATTGAAGTATTTTTTTGCGAAAGATGAATTAAAGCAGAAAGCTTATTGTTTAATATGCCACGAACATCTTTCTGTTATGAAGGAGTATAACATTCGACGTCATTATGAAACGAATCATGCTCCGATATATTCCAAGTACACTGGAAAGCTACGTGAGGATAAAGTTGAATCACTGAAACGCACTTTACAAATTCAACAAGGCCTTATAAAAAAAAAATTTGAAAATAATGAAAATGTAACAAGAGCTGGATACGAGATAACGAAAATTATTTCACAACACGGGAAACCCTTTAGTGATGGGATGTATATCAAAAATTGCATTATTGAAGCAGTTAATTGTTTGTGCCCACTAAATTCTTCCTTATTTGATGGAATAAGTTTGTCGGCGAGTTCTGTATCACGGAGAACTGAAGAGCTTGGAAAAATATATATTTACAAATTTGTGAAAAGACAAGTAATATGTTGTGGTATTCTCTTGCATTGGATGAGTCAGTTGACATTTCAGGAACATCGCAACTTCTTATTTTTATTGTGGAGTTGATGAGAATATTTCCATAACTGAAGAACTGGCATCTGTTTGTTCTATTCATGGAACAACCACTGGAAAAGATATTTTTGATGAATTGGAACAAACTATAAGTGACTATAACCTTGAATGGGAGAAACTGAGTTGTGTTACGATTGACGGGGCAAAGAATATGGCTGGTTCTAAAAAGGGTCTAGTTGGGCAAATAACTAATAAATTGGAGGAATTACATATTTCAAACACTTTGTTCATTCATTGCATCCTTCATCAGCACGCACTATGTGCGAAGGCTCTTAATATTTCATGTGTGTTGAATCCAGTTATTCGCATAATAAACTTTGTTCGAGGGAGCTCACTTAATCACCGTCAGTTTAAAGTTTTACTTGACGATTTTGGATCTGAATATTTTGACTTACCATATTACACTGCAGTTAGATGGCTTAGCTGTGGTAATGTATTAAATAGATTTTATAAACTCCGAAGTGAGATTGATATTTTTCTAACCAGTAAAAATAACTATTATCCCGAATTATCAGATCTTGCTTGGTTATCAAAATTATCATTTTTGGTTGATGTTACAACTCACATGAATGAGCTAAATCTGAAATTACAAGGAAAGGAAAACTTAATTTGTGATTTCTACAGGATAATTAAAGCATTTCGACAAAAATTGATGTTATTCGAGTCACAACTTGGAGTACGTCAGTTTTCACACTTTTCTTGTTTTAAAAGTTTTTGTGAGGCAAACTGTAATGAGATCGACATTACTTTCCAAATTGGAATTATCAAAGAATTAAAACATCATTTTTTACATAAGTTTTCTGAACTTGACAAAATTGAAAGCGATATAATTTTGTTCGAAAATCCATTTTCTTGTAATGTTGAAAATGTTCAACATGAATTACAATTAGAAGTTATTGACTTACAATCAAATGAACAGCTCAAAGATTGTCACAGACGGACAAAACTCGCTGAGTTCTACGAATATCTCAAGAATGATGAGTTTCCGAGACTAAAGAATTTTGCGATAAAGATGATTTCTATATTTGGCACAACTTACCAATGTGAGCAAACGTTTTCGAGGATGAAATATGTTAAGTCTGCCCATCGTGCAAGATTGACTGACGGACACTTAAAATCAATTCTCATGATAGGATGCAGTAATTTAAAACCAAATATTAATGAACTTATCAAAAAAAGATCACAGTTCCATAGCTCTCATTAAAATTTTTGTTTACTTTATTTTTGTTTAAATTAGTTTTTATTGTAAAAAACACACTTATGAATTTCTAGTAAAATTATAATCCTATGCACGTGCTCCGGCCCGCGTTCATTGTGTTGGGGTCAATCCGGCCCGCGAGTGCAAAAAGTTTGGTGACCCCTGATCTAGATTATGAGAGCTGAAGGAGTGCTAATATAATTCTTTTATTTTAAGAGTGGTTTTAAGCAATAGTTTAATCAAGAAAGTTAGTGATAGAGAAAATAAAGTAAATGATTAATTGAAACCGTAGTATTCAACCTCGTTAAAGTCCGCCACCTTGTATCCCGACAGTCCAAATCCGGCGAATATTCCATCAGTCAAGTCAGTTGTACTCTCATAAATCAGATTCCTTTCAATCTTGGCAGTAATTCCATTGCTCTAGAACTCATATAATAATTAAACATGTGCACTGAACGTCATCGTTATCCATTTAGGTTAATATAGTTTAGAGCGCATATCATGGCCACTCCGCACTTTATCTAGTAATCTGGCTTTTCTCAATACATAGATCTATTGAGAAAATAAAGTTGGTGAAATGTCCCGTGGTGGACAGAGTCCCTACACATTCTTCGACCACATGACTCACCAGCTCTCGTCAGTGTCTTATAAAGTGGACACACTGAAATTTTCCGTATTTATGTAGTATCACGCAATAACGATCAAATTGGGCATTTCCTTCTCAATCTGTGCTTGGTAACTTATCCGGGCATCGATAGTGTTCCGTATTTTCACAGCGGTCTTTTGTTCCTGGTCTTATTTTCTTAAACTAGTAAGCACGGTTAATGAAACTCTATCATTGCCACAATGTCCAAGTTGGCGAGGTTGATATATTTATTATAACACGTGGAATATGCGTTGAAAGGGAACAGAGATTATTATTAAAATTTATTTCAAATTAAAATGAAATTATGTCTGATAAATAAATTCTAATTATGAGATTATCACTTCTTGTGGACTGACCAGAAATGATTTTTAACGTTTTTTTATTTATAATAAAAATTAGAACGATTCCCACAATACTTCATTAATATTCTCATTGATTTCTTTCTTATTAGGCTCTTCAACCATATTTATTTTTTACCTTAAGAATGCTTATTTAACATTCTTAATTTTCTTTCAAACAATTTCGGTTTATTTTATCCTAAAAAATGTACCTCAAAATAATTATTCTGAATATAAAAACGTTTCATTTTTAATTCAATTTTTGTAGATTATAAAAAACTCAACGATTTTGGGATTAGTTTTGTCCATTGGGCTCTTTTTTGTACTATTTTGGTCAAAGCATATACTATTTGGAATATTTCTCATACAACTGTGCATGTTTCATTATTTAGAATTTATATGTGCCAATGTTGCAAAAGTTTATGATTTTTCAAACGAATCGTTTCTTTTTACAAATGGAGATTACTTTTATGCGATGGGGATAGCAATTTTTGAATATTTAGTTTCTATTTTCTTATTTCCCGGTTTTTCATCTTTTTTAATATTTTCAAGGTTTCAGAGAAAATTTTAAATTTTTATCGATTTTGGGAATATTGATTTCTTTGTTGGCAGATTTATTGAGAAAGGTCTCAATCCTAACACTCGGGAGTAACTATAGTCATCAAATAGAATCCAAACTACGTCGGGATCATGATCTAATAAAAAATGGAGTCTATAAGTATTTTCGGCATCCTGCTTATGTTGGATTTTTTTATTTCTCTGTTGGGACTCAGGTATTTAAGATTTTTGTTATTGTTATAGATTACGTTGGTTAATCCGTTTTCGACTGTTCTGTTTTTTTGTTGGATGCTTTATTTTTTAAGAAACGGATTAATAATGAAGAAGCTCTTTTACTATCATTTTTTGGATCACAATACCAGGTATATAGGAATACTACCTGGATCGGAATCCCATTTATTTAAATGACTTTGATTTTCTATATTAATTTGATTTAAAAAAAACCATTTCTATTTTAGTTTAATTAATTTTGTAATCAAGTATTGCTCCTTTATATTCAACAAAAGAAACTACAAAAATCTCTTTCCCATTTTCTGTATAAATATCCTAATCTAGGAAAACTGCTAAATATGCCTCTTTGACCGATACCTGCTGCTTCATTCCTCTGGCTTTCGAGACCAGTGGGATAATTGGACCCAAAGCCCTCAAACTCCTCTCAGAGATTGGTTCAATCATCTCGAGGAGGAGTCACGACAGTCGTGAAACGAGCTGGCTTTTTCAGCGGATATCGTTCGCGATATTACGTGGAAATTGCCTGTCCATTCGCTCGGCGACTCATCTAGATTAGTTAATTTCTCTTCTCTAATTTTCTTGATTCTCAAAAAAAAAAATCCTAATAGGTGCAGTCTAGCCCTTTCTGGTGACTAAATGTCAGGAAAGGACTTGTTCGGCGAATATTAAAACTGTTATTCTTCAGAGTTCTTTTAAAAATAGTTGATTAAAGAGATTTTCTACATCAATTGTTTTAGTAATCCTTTTAATAATTGGTCAACAATCAGTCCATCTTTTCACAAAGGAATGACATAAACTTTGAAGCTATGCATTGGCCCTAGTTTGTAATCTCCTTTCGTGTACTTGAATCAAATAAATTAAAATATTTAAATCATAAACTCAATCCGGAAATATTAATATCGCAATAATTCAAAATGCGCATATATTATATCAATATATTAACAAATTATTTATTTAAAAAAACGATGAACGAAGCCCACAGCCTCAATAATTCATCTCTTATTCCACTTCATGACTCAAATGGTAAAACTGATAAATATTAATGTTTAAGAATTCACGTATCATGACGAAGAGAAAAATAATAATCGCCAATATTCAATTTATTATGATTTCAAATTAATACAGTCATATTTAGATGTATACTCACATGGCGGTAAATGAATTGGGCAATAAAAATTCAGGTTTTGTTGACGAAAAAACATGTATTCTATATTTCTGGGAATTTAATTTTCCTTCAAAAGCCGAAAATAATATGTCGCGACCCACGCTGGCGACCATCCCACGCTGGCGACCATCAGCTTGACAGGTTATGACCTTCAGTTTGACAGGTGATTTAATTTAAATTTGATATTTAATTTAAACCGGAAAAAATTCATTTTAAGAAATGGTTTAGCGTCATTTTAGAAAAAAAATTATGGTTTCTCTCAAAAGATGTTAGCATGAAAAAAGCGACTCAATTTATCATTATTAATGATCTGTATATTTGCAACTCCTAACTCATAGTCTTTATCTAAAGGACGAGAATAACCAAAAACACAAATTGGTCATTTATCTGGACAATGAAATGGAGATGAGGACACTAGCATTCGCCATTCACCAAGAATCCCACTGGGGAATACGAAAGCTTCAGAAAAAGTGCAGTGAATTCTATTTCACTGTAAAACGTCCAATCATCGAACAAATTATAAAAGACTGCGAAATTTGTAAATTTGCCCTACCATTGAAAGTATTTTAAAAAAATATACCTAGGTGTCGGATTCTAATTACCATGTAACTGCAGGAAAACCCAATGAAAGATTCCAGGCGGATATTATTGATGTTAGAAGATATAAAGAGTTTAACGATGGATGTAATTGGATACTGACAATTATTGACATCCACAGCAAATTTGTTGTCTGCAAATCTTTAAAAAATAAAACTGCTTCTGGTAAGACTTAAAATTTAATTGAAGAAGTGGTGAATAAATTCCAAAAATTGTTTTATCAAATTGGATATTGTCAGATCTTGCAAACGGACAACGGGTTGGAATTCAAAAACCAAAAATACGTAAAAATTGGAAACAATTTTTAGACAAAGTAACTTTTTCCTATAATACGACACATCACTCGGCGATCAATGAGACCCCCTTCAAAAGTTTAAAGGTATTTCTGGAATTAACACTGTGATTCATAAAATACCAGGTTATAATCTTATTTATAATTTAGATGAAAATAACGAGGCATCGTTTGTCGAAGATGAACTTAATGGTAAATTTACGATGTATTTATTTTTAGAAACGAATAATAAAAGATTGTGGGACGAATCCGTCATTGAAGCTGCACAGATTTGAATCCCCATATGAAGAAAAGGGAAAAGTAAAAAATATAATGTCTAAATACAGATTAATGGTTAGTTGTCTTTCCCAACAAACATTTAGTTCGAATTACGAAATAGTTACTATGAATAGAGATAAAAAATGTTAAGTTTTTTGATTTTTTAGCAATTATCTTTAGTCAGTAATTAATGTCAAACTATGTAGTTAATGTCAAACCCTGTCAATCTTGTCAACAATGAAGGTCGCTCTGGTCGCCAGCGTGGGATGGTCGCCAGCGTGGGTCGCGACATAATAATTATATTAAAATTATGGATAATCTTTTTATGTACAATCTAACTAACATCATTTTAGATTTTTGTTGGAACTAATCAAAAAACAGGTAATGAATAACATGATTATTGTTTATTGTCAATACCCTAACACATCAGCACATCTTCCTCCGTTTTATTGGTTACAACAGGCTCATTTAAAAATAGAGAGAATGTTATTTTTATTTTTTTATGACCAGGATAAAAAAGAAAATAGTTACTTTATATATAATCTATCCAAAAATAATGACAAGATTCTTGTATTCGTGTTTAAAATTATTTATAAGGTTTTTTTGTTAATTTATTTTTATTAAAGTTCTAAATTTCTTCAAAAAGTAAAGTTTTTAAATTCTTTTTCTGAATTATATAATTTTATTGGAAATGCAGAAGAACCAATCGTACCACTTCAAATGAGAAGGTTTTGATATTTTTCAGAGAGTAATTTTTAGATTTATTCATTAAACTGTTTATGTTCTGAATTTCATTTGAAAAATAAAATTCTTTAATAAGTTGATTATTAAAAAATCTTATCACATTTATTAAATAAAAAATTGAGATTTACAAATTAAACTCGACATCGATGATGGGAAAGTAGGTTGCTCAATCCCTAAACTTCAGAGAATTTTATCAATATCCTTTATGTCGGAAATATTATTTTATATTTCATAAAATAATAATGTAGATTGCACTTTTATATTTAAAAAGGGGAGACTCCACAAATCTTCCTCCCATCTTCTCCGTAAATCCTCTAATATGTGACATGGGCAGCGCGTTACGCATGGGCAGCGCGTTACATTTTTTGACATTGAAACTGTCAAATTAGAATTCTTTGATTAGCCGAAATTTAATTTTTATAGTGAAAAAAAATATATTAAATGAATCGATTTCAAACATGTTAAATAATCTTTAATTTATTAATGTTACAATTATTAAGATTTTAATTTTTTAACTTGGCAAACTTACATTTCTAGCGTGTTTTTTCTTGTTTTCTCTATTGTGATGAGTTCTTACAAGGGTTTTGTAAAAGACATTATCGAATATGAGATTTTAAAGGATGCGTTGGCTGGTAAATTTCCCGAAAATTTTTCGAGGCACACAAAATATAGGCTTGCCAATAAAATAAAGAATTTTACTATCATAAATGAAAGGTATTTTGAATGCGCAATAAGTTTCAGATTGTATCTTAAATCCGCTGATCCCAAGTTAGTAATTACTCTCGATAATGAATCTGAAATGGAGCTTGTTGCAAAAACATTGCACGAGTATTCTCACGGAGGAGTGAATAAAATTGAATATCAGTGTCGACAAAGCTATTTTACTGTAAAGAATGACATAATCAGAAAAGTAATTCGAAATTGTCAAGTCTGTAAATTTTCACGTCCTTTAAAAGTATAGGCATTTTATATTGTAGATTGGAGATATAAATCACCATGTTTTTGCTTCTTGTCCTAATGAACGGTTTCAGATAGATCTTAAAGACTTAAAAAGATTTTCAACTGTTAATCATGATTTTAAATGGATTTTAACGGTCATTGATGTCTATAGGAGGTTTGTTAGTTAAAACAATCTTTATAGATTTGCCTTCGCCAGGCCTCTTTATAATAAGTCGGACAAAGAAGTATCGGAAAATTTAAAGTCATTATTTTATTTAAACGCCCCATGTCAAATTCTTCAGTCAGATAATGGGTCTGAGTTTAAGAATCAGGAAATAAAGAAAATTTGTTTTGATTTTAAAATCAAACAAATTCACGGAAGACCTAACAATCCACGGACACAGGGGGTTGTAGAGAGATTCAACCAAACTTTAACAGCGAGAAAAAGTGGATAGTGAAATTAGAAAAATGTGTGTACAGTTATAACATCTCTGTACATTCATTTTCTAATGAGAGCCCCTTTGAAAAATATAGGGGAATTAAGGGAATAAATCCAATAATTGGTGGTTATATATAATTATGTTTTAGATGATTCAAATGATTGTGTTATTTCAGAGCAAATGGAAGATTCATTTGATTGTTCAACTCCAGAGAGCGTAGAAAATTTGCGTAATCCAATTTAAAATATATACGTAGATAATTCCGAGTCAGAATGTTCCTATCCGGATCCAAAAAAATTTAAATTTATAAGGAAACCCATTGGTGAAACTTCTAATTATTACAAAGATATTTAGTATCAGGTGGTCACTACTGCAGTGACGTAGAAAGAAGATGTCCGGCTAACCAACAAAACTATCGAATCTCTCATTTACTGATTAACACGGCTTCTTCAGATTTCCCTTTGCAGTTTTCTGAGTTAACGCTAATTTAATATGTCGCGACCCACGCTGGCGACCATCCCACGCTGGCGACCATCCCACGCTGGCGACCATCCGACCTTCAATTTGACAGGTTATGACCTTCAGTGATGTATTTTTGACATTAATTGCGACCATCAGTTTGACAGGTGATATATTTTAATCGATGTATTTTTGTATTAATTAAAAAAACTAACGACATGTTAACACTTAAAAAAATTAACACTTTTTAACTCTGTTCATAGTAACTATCCTAGCTTCATTTTGGAATTCGATCTTAATGTTAGGAATGGTAACTCACTAGTAGTCTGTTATTTGACATTACTTCTTTCACTGTTCCCTTTTCTTCATATGGGGATTCAAATCTGTGTAGCTTCAATGACGGATTTGTCCCACAATCTTTCAAGATTCGAACCTAAACTGTTATTATTTATTTATACCTCATTCCCTATTTCAAAATCATATTTTGACCTGTGTACTCCCATCTTTGTATTCATTCTTTTAAAATAAGATGAATTCATGTCTGGAGGAGTGAAATTAAAAATTTTGTTATTCGTTTCTAAAATAAATACATCGTAAATTTACCACTAAGTTCATCTTCGACAAACGATGCCTCATTATTTTCATCTAAATTATAAATAAGATTATAACCTGGTATTTCATGAATCACAGTGTTAATTCCAGAAATACCCCTAAACTTTTTGAAGGGGGTCTCATTGATCGCCGAGTGGTGTGTCGTATTATAAGAAAAAGTTACTTTGTCTAAAAATTGTTTCCAATTTTTAGTTCCCTCTATTTCCATCATTTTGGCCAGAGCACGAGTTAAGGTTTGGTTAAACCTCTCAATCACACCCTAAGTTATATAAACTAACAAACTTGTGACTGAGGATGGTTTGGCCTTCCATAAATATGCTTAATTTTGTTTTACTCGCATAGTTGAGCCATAAGTTGGTTTTTGAATTCCAACCCGTTGTCCGTTTGCAAGATCTGACAATATCCAATTTGATAAAACAAATTTTGGAATTTATTCACCACTTCTTCAAATAAATTTTAAGTCTTACCAGAAGCAGTTTTATTTTTTAAAGATTTGCAGACAACAAATTTGCTGTGGATGTCAATAATTGTAAGTATCCAATTACATCCATCATTAAACTCTTTATATCTTCTTACATCAATAAGATCCGCCTGGAATCTTTCATTGGGTTTTCCTGCAGTTACATGGTAATTAGAATCCGACACCTAGGTATATTTTTTTAAAATACTTTCAATGGTAGGGCAAATTTACAAATTTCGCAGTCTTTTATAATTTGTTCGATGATTGGACGTTTTACAGTGAAATAGAATTCACTGCACTTTTTCTGAAGCTTTCGTATTCCCCAGTGGGATTCTTGGTGAATGGCGAATGCTAGTGTCCTCATCTCCATTTCATTGTCCAGACAAATGACCAATTTGTGTTTTTGGTTATTCTCGTCCTTTAGATAAAGACTATGAGTTAGGAGTCGCAAATATACCGATCATTAATAATGATAAATTGAGTCGCTTTTTTCATAAGTTTGTATTTTTCTGACTTGGATGTAGTCATCACTGGTTGTTGAAGTAGTACACTTCTCAGATTTTGGTATTCACTGTCGTTTTTCACGTAGCCTAAGAATTAAGACTATATGAGCTAACATCTTTTGAGAGAAACCATAATTTTTTTCTAAAATGACGCTAAACCATTTCTTAAAATGAATTTTTTCCGGTTGATAGAATAAACTACGGCGTGGGGTTCTTGTGGGGCAAAATTTATCCCGAAATGAACTGGAAAAAGAAGAAAGAAAAAAGAGCCATCGAACAAATAGAGGGCGTAGAAACAGTCTCCAAGATGCAAGAACACAACACTACGCACATTATCCCTGTGAGAGTTGGTATGGTGTGTTCTTCGTGCGGTTGTGGCAATGCACGCAAGTACGGGCTCTTCTGCTCGATTTGCGGGAACTTTTTCCACCTCGGATGTGTAAGGATGTCCCGGCAGGCTGCATCCTCACTCAGTTTATGGAACTGCAATGTATGTATGGGCTTTGGCCGGAAGACCCAGGCGAAAATATCGAATGAACCTGTCGTCTCTAGCGAGCCGTTGGATTTCGACAATACGGATTCTCTCCTGCTTTTCTTGTCTGAGCAAAGGAAGGCCAACAAGATTCCACTTAAGATCCCGAGACCCGTCCGGATCCCTGCAGCTATATGCCTGGCTTCCGCTATTGACGATGCACTCACGTCCAACGACCAAGAGGCCTGGCTCAAACTCTTCGGTTTCGCCCCGCTTGCACTTGGCATACCTTACACTGAGTCAAAGGAGCCACATCGGAACACTAGAGAAAGTTCCATGCATGGAAACTCACTTTCCTCAAAAATGAAGAAAAATATCCACGATTTCCAATCACGATCTATTAACAAAACGGAATTTTCAAAAGCAAAACATCCGGACGCCGATCATACGCTCTTTCGGAATTGCCCAGATACACTCGGAGAGAAAGTAAATCGTAAACTTCTTGAAGGCGATGTCCGGGCGGCGTTGCGGGTCGTTTCCAGCGACGATACCGTCCTGGCTGCAACACCTGAAGTCCTCGAACAGATCAGACGAAAACATCCATGTCCGCCGGAAGATTACCGCCCATTCGTGCTCCCGGGAGATATGCCAAGGACAACTGTTACTGAAGGCGAAGTGCGGCGCAGCATTTCGTCGTTCGCGGCGAGCAGCAGTGGAGGTCTCGATGGCTTGCGACCAGGCCACATCAAGGATCTCACGGCTGGGGCTACTGCGGAGGCGGGCCGCAACCTTGTCAAATCAATCACAAGACTGGTTATGCGTATTTTGAACGGGGATATCCCTCCTCTCGCAAGGGAGCTTCTTTTCAGCGCACATCTACTTGGCTTCAAAAAACCCGAAGGTGGGGCCCGCCCTATCGCGGTCGGGAACTACTTCAGAAGGCTAACAGCTAAAATTGCATGCAGTCTTGTCTGTCCGAGAATATCTGAAGAATTCTCCCCCTTCCAACTCGGAGTTGGGGTAAAGAACGGATGTGAGGCGGCGGTGCATGCCGCAAGGTGCTTTTTCACACAGAAAAACGAACAAAATCCAAAAATGGGAGTCAAGCTTGACATCTGCAATGCCTTTAATTCACTGCGGAGGGATCAAATTTTCGAAACAGTAAGCAAACGAGCCCCGGAACTCATTCCACTCGTCTACCTGGCCTACGGAACCAAGTCTTCACTCGTCTTTGCGGACAAGATTATCTATTCGGAGACTGGAGTCCAGCAAGGGGACCCGCTTGGTCCACTTCTCTTTGCGTTGGCAATCGACGAAACTGTACGTTCCATCAACGCGGAACTGAACCTCTGGTATCTTGATGATGCCACGATTGGAGGGCCGTGGGGAAAAGTTTTTGACGTTCTGTCACAAGCCGTGCCTGTACTACGAAAACTCGGGCTTGATATAAATATAAAGAAATCGGAGCTGATAAATATCACATACTCGGAAAGTGATTTTATCAACGTGGTCAAGTCTTTCGAATCGATATTACCTGGGATTACTGTCTTACCTCGGGAGAGGGCATACTTTCTTGGATGCCCACTTGGCGAAAAGGAACTGCGGTGCCATCTGCTGGAAAAAAACAAGGGTCTTTCTAGAGTTACGGAGAAACTCTCCTTACTCAATGCTCATACTGCATTCTTCCTTTTGAAAAATAGCATTGGCTTGCCTAAACTCCAATACGCTCTCCGTTGTTCTCCCTGCTTGGAACATCGAGACATTCTACAGACACTGGATAGGACTTTGAGAAGTTCAGCTGAATCGCTCTTGAACATCCACTTTGACGAACCTGGCTGGAATCAATGCAAGCTTCCTACACGCATCGGAGGAACGGGTCTCAGGTCGGCGCTGGATTTCGCATTCCCGGCATATCTGTCATCGCTTTCAAGCTGCAGTCATCTCGTCCAGGAAATCCTACGTTACACAACTGGACTCTCCTTGGACACAGTATTTGACAAGGCTTGCTTGCAATGGAAGGAAGCCGGACTTTCAATCCCAGATGATGTCTCGAGGCAGAATTGTTGGGACGCAATATCATGCAAGGCTGTCGTTGATGACCTGAAGCGGGAGTTGAACCAACACCGGCTCGTCTGTTTGCTATCCGGGGCACAGCACGGGAGTGGTGCATGGCTCCACGCATTTCCATGCAGTTCATTCGGTACGCTTATGGACGACGATTGTGTGAGAATCGGTGTTGCACAACGCTTGGGTCTTGACGTCTGTCAGGAACACAGATGCCGGTGTGGAGGAATAGTCGATTCCAAAGGACTACACCCTTTGTCTTGCAAGAGGAGTGCAGGTCGCGCTCCCCGCCATGCCGCACTCAACGACATAATACGACGGGCCCTCGAGAGCGCAGGATTTCCAGCACACCTGGAACCCATCGGGCTTGACCGGGGAGATGGCAGAAGGCCCGATGGGATAACTCTTTTCCCGTACTCCCAGGGAAAATCACTCGCATGGGATGCGACGTGCGTAGACACGTTCTCCCAGTCCATGATTCTTCGGAATATTCATTCGCCCGGTTGGGCTGCTAACGCAGCAGAAAAGGCGAAGATATCTAAGTATTTGGAGATCGGAAAACTTTTCCGTTTTGTCCCAATCTCGATAGAGACGTCTGGTGTAGTGGGATCCAAAACCGCGGAATTTCTCAAGGAAATTGGGGCGATGCTGGCTAAACGAAGGAGGGACAGTCGCGAGGGGTATTGGCTTCGCCAACGTATCGGAATTGCAGTTCTTCGTGGCAACACGCACGCGATACTGGCTGCCGGAGCGTGACGATTTATAATATAAAACTAATCTAGCTTCGTTTTGGTTAATAAAAGATAGATCACTTTTAACTGTTAAAGTTTTAATTTCAAAAATAGTACAAAAAAATTATTTTAAACCAAAAAATAAAAAATTTTGTCGAATATTTAAAATTTTTAATTACACTATCACCCAAACTAACAAAAAAACCATTAATATATTATGGGTAAAGAAGAAATGAAAAAACTGTTCGCTAATTTAAATTAGTCGCCGAGCGGATGGACAGGCAAGCATGATATCCATTGAAAAAGACAGAAATTTTAAATAAATTTTGAAAACTTTAATTATTTCAAAAATTTAACTCCCTTAACAGGAATAAAGTCGACCCATTAAGGCGTTTCTGTCCCAGAGGTCCAGTCCAACGGGTTCTAATATTGAGGGGAATCCAGAGGCGTTAAGCACACGTTTCACAACATCATTTAATGGGGCGTGTCTGGGGATCCTACCAGCTCTAACGCGACAAAAGAGAGAGTATGCCTCCTCCTGTCGATGAGTTCCACATCTACAATGATGCGGCTCGCGAATCTCAATGCCAAGGACAAATTCCAATGCGGACTGATTCGTTGTCCAGGAGCATAACGACTGACGAGATCGGTAACTCATTAAGCCAATCGGCCGAATGTAGCTGACAAGCAAAATTAATACTTGCCAACTGAAACAGGTCTTCATATAGGCGGATATCTTCGATATTTGCGAGCAATATATTTTATCCCAGTTCCTTTGAACAAATGGAGTATCCGAGATTTTAAGCCCCCTAGAAACCCACTCGTTGACACCAGCCACATATTCCAAAAACTGGCATTGTTCAGAAGAGGGAAAGAAAACAGAGATGACGAAATTAGTCAAACTTGACAACGATGATAGATAACATAGGAGGGATAATCTCTGCAAAAGCGGATGCCCCATAACGACTCGGTAAATTAACACAGAGTATATCATCGGATTTGAACATGATGTTTACCAATGACTCAAGAGTTTTCAAAACCAGATTATCAAGACGAGATAAGTATTCCTGCACGAGAAAGCAGGGCTTTGAGCGCACGAAAAAAGTACGTTTCAAAATAAAGAGATATTCTTGAGTAGAAAAAGCTTCAGGTGTGATTAGAGTTTGCAGATACGCAAAATGAGGACTTTTATCTTCTCTTCCTTGTTATTGAGAGCCTTCCTAGTACCCTTCCCACTGATCGGGGATCCGAGAATAACAAGGTCGTCAAAAGAGGTGATGCTTCCCGTCCTGAATCTACATTTGGCCTTGCCGAATCTAGGAAAACTGCAAAATATGCCTCGTAGACCGATACCTCCTGCTTCATCCCTCGGCTTTCGAGACCAGTGGGGTAATTGGACCCAAAGCGCTCAAAATACGCTCAGAAATTAATTCAGCAATCTCTAGGAAGAGTCATGACAATCGTGAAACGAGCTGGCTTTTTCAGCGGATATCGTTCACGGTATTTCGTCGGAATTGCCATTCCATCCGCTCGGCAACTAATTTAAATTAGCTAAATTTGGAATTATTTTTTGTTTTAAAGTCTTAAGTCACCTTACCAATAATCGAATATTACAAACTTATTTATTTTTAACCCAAGAATCACCAATAGTTAATTAGGGTAATTAATTAGCTGATTCCGACAATCCTCAAGATCATTCTCAGCTTTTCCCTATCAACAGTACGGCCTCCGAGTCTCTTGTCCGACGTAAATAGGGTAGTGGACGATTTTTCTGGGAAGATGTCCATCCTGTTTTAATATAGCCAAGTTCTAATTTGTAATAAGAGATCTTGTGTTCTTTTGGAAGCTTTCGAGAGATCTTGATCACGTGATCCAATGAGTAGGTCGTCGGCGTAGGCGAGAATGATTGAGTCTTCCATTTCAGGGTTAGGAATGTCGGCTAGGTATAAATTGAATAGAGCAGGAAAGAGGAGGAGCCTTGGGGAACGCATTTGGAAGCAATCTTGAGATTGATTTGATTCCATTCAGGCATACACGCCCTCTCCTTCCGCTGAGGAAATTCAAAAGCCAAAGTTTTATGTTCGAGTCGATGGATAGGCCAAATATTTTTGCGTTGATTTGAGATAAGCTTCCATTATAAACTGGGTTAATATGTTAAGATTTGTCGAGGTAAAGAAATTACTCCTCAAGCCATGTTGGATGTATGTATAGGGGTGATCAAATTGAGAATTAGTTTTTCAAGAATCTTTGCAATTGAAGATAAAAGTGAGATGAGTACATATGAGGAGGGGACGTTCTTCGGTCGGCCCGGCTTGAGAATTGGACATATAAGAGAATTTTTCCATATATTTGGTATTTGATTCTGGTTAACAGAATAGTTGAAATGTTTGTCACTGCATCAATTCCGATGGGACCAAGGTTGCTTTAGCAAAATTGTTGGAATCAAGTCTAGTCCACAGGATATGGATGATTTTGTACTGGTAATCACCGCTGCAACCTCAGCAGGGGATATGCCTCCTCCTGTGTTTGATTTCTTTGGTTTATTGCTTACATAATATGAGTTTATCTTTAGATGATTCTTGTGGCTGATTCCGGCGTAGAATTTCATGAGTTTACTCAATTCAGGTTGACTTTTCTTCTGAGTCTGTGCAATGGTTGGCAGGTCTGAACTTTTTGAGAGCGTTCCACGTGCATTGGGCAGATTTTTCCTTTTCAAGCGTTTTGATTTGCTTTTCCTATCTTCTTCTTTGGGATGCTTTGAGTTTCTTAGCAATGGAATCGTTGAGGTTCTTTATTTTTTTTCTTTCTCCGGGAATATAAATTAAATTCTTTTAAATGAAGTTTCTTTTCCCGATGAGGATTTTTGTCTCCTGGTCGAGATTTTTGTCGAAGTGATGGTAAGTGCATTTTGGAATAAATAGTTTTCTACCCAGCAAGATCGCCTCCTCTATGCACTTGACAGCTCCGTCGATTAATTTGAACAGTTTAATATCAAAGTTTTGCAGCATTGCGCCGGTGAAGTTAGCATATCTCTCCCAGTTTGCGCTCTTGTAATAGATAAAAATAGTTTTGTTCATTTAAGAAAAGGCTTTCTTGATCCTGATGATGATTGGATTGTGATTTGAATTAAGATCGTAGTCTACTGTCCATGAAATGGCTGAGGATAAGTTAGTTGAGGATAGTGTAATGTCCGGAGATGTTAAGCGTTCGGTATCCTTATAAGGTGTCCTAGTGTAGGTCTTCGGATTGTTAAGGAAAGACATGGCAGAGAGTTGTTCCAATAGAGACCATCCTCTCTTGAGTCTGCCCGTTGGTATTTAAGCCAAGTCAGATGCTTTGCGTTCAAGTCTCCGGGATTGTTGTCTGGATAATTCCAGCTGGAAAGAATGAATGGTTCTTTTCTCGAATGCTTTAGGAGCATTCTGTGCGCCTCTAGAGTTGTAACAACCGGTGAACCACATGACGCAACGCTTTAAATTATGCTCATAACGTTAAGTTGATTTATTGTAGAAATTCATAACGTTAATTTGATTTATTGTGGAAATTCATACGTTAATTTGATTTATTGCGAAAAAATCATTTTTATTAAATACTAAAAATTAAATTTAGTCTTTAATCTGATTCAAAATGACGACTCTCTCATTGATCACTAAAAAGGCCTCATCTTTTGGACCCCAGTCAGACTAGCAGCCTCTATCCAAAATCATCTTTGATTACCTAAACATACGAACCTGTCTAAGTTCTTATAATAAAGAGGATATTGGACCTATTCCTCATTACTACGTTTCAAGAAACATACTGAAATGATGTTTAGGAGTGTTAGATGTTTATATTTTTAAATGAATAAAATAAAGATTTTTATTTGTGTTGATAATTTTTGTTTTCTAAAACTACTTAAATAGACAGCTTATTTCATGTCCAAGATCAACCAAAACGAACATTTATTAATTTATTCAAATTCTAATATAAATATTCATTTCAAACTTACACTGGACGCAAACATAATTGACTACGTTGAAATCGATCATTACTAATAAAAATTTTAATTTTTAAGTTTAAATGTGGTCAGATATTTTTTAATTTTTTTAATATCTTTGCAAAACAGCACATTTTCAGAAGGCCAGGAAATCGGATTATCATCAAAATATAATTCCTTTAAAAATTTTAAAAAGCCAATCTTGTGTCTAATTCGGCTTTTGACAAGTCCATTATCACTTTGTTCCTCCCAATTATATTATATGTTTGCCAATTGTCGCCTGGTAAACTTAATTTTAATTTGAGTTTTTTAATCGAGTCGAGTGGACCAGGACCAATTTTCATTTTCAGTTGCTAATGAACATTCAATTAATTATAAATATTTTTTATTTACAAATGATAAAATAAATTTAAAAATTAAAAAATTAAAAACAACTGGCTGCCTTCTTAATGATGAAGCCGTAAGAATTGGAGTTAGTCTGCGCCTCGGTCTACGCGTTTATGCAAAACACCAATGCCGGTGCGGCGTGTGGACTGACGAGTTTGGATATCACTCCCTCTCATGTCGAAACGGAATTGGACGTTCCTCACGGCATTCCGAACTGAACCAGATCATCTGTCAATCTCTTCGAACTGCTGGATTCCACACACAATTGGAACCTGCAGGGATTTTCGTAGAGGACGGCAGAAAACCCGATGGGATGACTATATTTCCATTTCAGAGGAGAAAGTGTCTGGTTTGGGACGTCATGTGTGTGAACTCCTTTTCCAATCAGAATATCAAATTAAGCATCGAGAATCCTGGAGCCCCGTCTGAACGGGCTGTGAAGAGAAAAGCTGAGAAATACGCTGGAATTGGGAATGTTTGTCCCCCTGGCTGTTGAGACGTCAGGAATACAGGGGCCTTCTACTCGGACCCTACTCCAACGCATTGCCTCATTAATCGAAAGGGTTACCGGCGACCCGTGTGAGCACCGGTATTTAATCGAACGAATATCTATAGCCATAGTCAGAGGCAATACTCTGGGTATCTGCCAATGACGATTTTTCTCTTGACCTAATTTGTTATATAATAAAATTAAAAACAAAATGTCACAGGCTGGATAATGCCCTGGTAATACTCCCTTTAACACACGTTTGTTGAGCGTAGTCTAGCAAAGGTGTAAATTGTCGAGGGAAATGTTTTTTTATTGAAAGACGATTTAAATATAGTTGACTTCCTGAAAATGGTTTTTTTATTGTTATATGTAGGTTTATAATATTTTGTGTATCCTTAAAATTAATAATTTATAGACAATTATTATTTGAAGAACTTGATATCTTCTATGAGGAATTAGGAAGGACATTAACAGACCTCGGCTCTTCGTACTTTCTGTTTGTTGCCGGGGACTGGAATGCGAAAGTTGGAACCCGTAAGGGAAACGAAAGTTTTATTGGCCATCACGGAAGAGGAATCAGAAACTATCCAGGAACTGTTCTAGCTGAATTCTGTCGGGTCTTTGACCTATTCCTATGCAACACCGGTTTCCAGCATCCCGCGCGTCACAAAACGACGTGGACTGGCCAACGACCCTCACCGACCGCAGGGTCCGTCAACATTTTCAACCAAATTGACTACATCGTCTGTCGAGCCGGGGAAAAATCGCTTCTCCGAGACTCAAGGTCTTATGGAGGTGCAGCTACTTACAGTGATCATAAAATTGTCTCTGCCAAGTTTGCTATGAAGACATCAATTGACCTACGACGAAGGGGGCCCAACGCTGATGTAAGGATAAGGCATAAAATCGAACAACTGTGCTCATCTACGCTGGTCAGAGACAACTACCAACTGTCAATCATGAAATCTCTTGGAAACATAAATGCCGAACTTTCTCCAGGAGGTGCCTGGGCGGAGACAATGAAAGGGATCCTCTTGGCAGCCGACGAGGCAATTGGCCTTCGGTCGCAAGTACTATGCAACAAAGGTATACACTCTGATCTCCCTGCCCTCATCAAAGAACAAAAGGAGCTAAGACTACAACTGGAAAACACATCTGATCCGAAGAAGAAACAAATCTTACAGAATAGACGTTCATCTACCCAGAAAAAAATCAAAATGTTGAACAAGACAAACTTCACTAACAAACTCGACTTAATAGCTGCAGGAATTGAACAGCTAAAGGACTCTTCAAAAATGTTTACGGCAATCCGCCTACTCAACAGGAAAAAACAAACTAACAAACTCAAAATCCATGACAGCAATGGAAGATTCATCACAAATCCCAAAGAGCAGGCTGAATATATAGCCTCGTATTTCGAGAGTATATTAACCGCTCACGGAGAAATATCCGATTACACCAGCGGATACACCACTCATCTCAGCCTACCTATCACCACCGGTGAAGTATCAACTGCAATAGCCAAACTTAAAAATGGCCGCTCCTCTGGACCGGATGGAATAAATTCAGAACTGTTTAAATACGGACCGCCTGCACTAACAGACAAACTGGCGGAGCTACTCAATGGTATGTTTATGAAAAAGGAATTCCTCGGTCTTGATTCCGGATTATTAATACCGATCCAAAAGCCTAACAAGCAGGCTGGGCCTGTCGAAAATCTACGCCCTATAATCTTGCTAAACACCTTACGGAAACTTTTGGGATTAGTTACACTGAACCGAATAAGAGAACAAGTGGACAACTATCTATCCCCGAGTCATAGTGGATTTAGGACAGGAAGATCCACCGCCGATGCTGTCTGGGCCCACAAGTGGTACTGCGCTATCACCCAGAGATACAAAAGTGCAACAACAGTCCTGGGAATAGACCTGTCTAGGGCCTTTGACACGGTACGCCGTGGTCTACTCCTCAAAATACTGGAACAATTCCTGGACCCTGACTCTGTCAATATGATAAGAGTACTACTATCGAACACAAAGCTCAAGGTGCGGGTCGGCACGGCGTTTTCCCGTGAATTCACGTGCAACGTCGGTACCCCTCAGGGAGACGCCCTCTCGCCGTTGCTATTCGTGATCTATCTGGAGACGGCACTACGAGACCTTCGAAAATTCTATGCTGGCAATATCGTCGAAATTGTATATGCAGATGACGTCGACTTCGTGTCAGACGACAAATCGGCCTTACTTCGACTCCTTGAAGTGGCACCTGCTGAGCTGAACAGATGGTTCCTTAAAATGAACGTTGGAAAAACCGACATCGTTGAAATCATGAGGATGGAGAGCAGCTCAAGTGAAGCCTGGCGCAAAACGAACAAACTCGGTTCTCTACTTGGGGACGGCCATGATATTGTCAGAAGAAAGGCTCTCGCTTGGGCCACGATGAACAAGATAAAGAAAGAGTGGATCGGCAAACGACGACTCTGTACGTCACTTCGTCTGAGGATGTATGAAGCCTTTGTCAAACCAATCCTGACATATAATTCGGCGACCTGGGGAATGTCTAGTACTGAACAACGTGGACTCGATTCTTTTCACCGCAGGCAACTTAGATCCCTACTGGGATTGAACTGGCCTATAAGAATCAACCAGGAATCGCTATACAATAGATGCAGAACTGGCCCTCTGAGTGTGGAAATCGTCAATATGCGGTGGAGGTTATTTGGCCATATTCTACGAATGGACATGCTTGCCCCAGCTAACATAGCAATGGAGGGCTACTTCCTGAAAGAGGGATCGAGCTTCCGTGGACGTCCACGTGTTACGCTGCCGGAAACACTTGACGGAGACCTGAAATGTGTGAAGAAAAGGCTAAGGAGTGGTGAGGATCTGGACGAGCTGAGAAAACTCGCTCACGACAGAGGAGGTTGGAGGAGGCTGGTTCAAAGGATTGTTTTTAATGCTGCACGAGTAAAATTATAACTAATATGATTCTACGTATGTTGCAAATAATAATAATAATTATTATTTGTCATAATTTTTGCAAAAGTAAAATTTTTTAAAATTCTTCCACTCCTGGAAAAAAATCATTTAAATTTCATCTCAGAATTAAAATGAAAGTTGTATCAATAAATCAATTTACTAATTCGAAAGTTATTTTGTAAAGAAAATTGACAAATAGAAAAGATTATTTAAGAATTTTTGATAATCTTCCTTTGAGTCGTAGACTTTTGATTGAAGGCAAGATATGACATAGTGAGAATAAAGTGTCTGACTAGGTAGTTCCCACTAACCAAGGGACGTGACATAATTATTACACAAGAAGCGATTTTCTGTCATGGTATTTCATCAGAATGTCAAAATCCCAATTCTCTTTCATTTCTTTTATTTTACACCGGCTCTAAAATAAGCATTTCAAACCCCAGTCGAAATATGTTTATCCAATAATTAGTATTTGTCTATAACAGAATTTGACATGGTCGTTAGTGATATTTATTAGGCTTAATTGTTATTAAAAATAGATGTTATATTCAACCAACAGTCACAACTTCCACTGTATTGACATAAAATGGCAAATTTGCCGAATTCAATAAATTATGTATTAAAATTAAGACATCCAAAACATCTGCTTGGCATGAAAATCGATAATTTTTGTGATCAAAATGTCAGGGAAACAAATCTTCTTATCGCTAAATGAAATAAGCTGCGACTATCAGTTGACTTGTTAGATGAGTCAGCTTTCTTAATGGAATATAACGCGGAAAGATGTCGAAACATGGCGGGTCAACGGTGTAGTTGCCTCAAAAAAGATATTAATTAAAAAAAACTTATTATTGAACATACTCTTTACAACTTGGTGTGGGAATATCTGAACAGGTGTAAATTCTACCAATCCAGACAAGAAACCTCATCAAATACTATTTTGGATCATTAATCTAGAGTCTAGAATCTAGACTCTAGATTAACGTTACGTTTGCAGTTGAAATCGTTTAGAATGGACCCATATGAACTTCATAAAGAATATAAGCTGCGCTTTCCTATCTTATACAATATCAGCTTGAATATTATCTCTCAGAGTAACTAAACTTTAATCATAAATTACCACAAATATGATGGCTGACAGCCATCTTGCACTTTTTTCCAGCTACTTCGGTTTTATAAAGCTCGAAAAAAACCCACTCTTCCGAAGAAAGAGAAAAGTCGGGGCAACACTTGATGACCTTATATCTGTGGGTAAAAGTAGAATCATATTTATCAAATCACATTTTTAGACTCGTATTCCTCATTTTTGACCAGACCCAAACAAAAGTCAAAGGAATAATCTCCAAAAGATTCATCGAAGTAAACGGAATATTCGACAGTATTGAAATGAGTACTGAAAAAATATTGTCGTGATGTATTCATGACAGTTACTTCAGAACCACCAGCTCACTGAAATCACCAAAGGCTACTTGACTGGATGACGAATGTTCGAGGTTAAATGGAATTTATATGTCGATAACTGTAGCACATACTACATCGTCAAAATACTCTCGGTTTGACTTTTTTGAATTTTAAAATAATCAGTTACTGTAAATAAGAGATACATACATGCCTCTATGCATGGCTAATAACTACAATCACACCGTATCAGTGATAGAAACGTATTTTAAAGGTGAATCTGGAGATACAACAAATTCCACACGCAGAAACGCGTATAATTCATATGAATATCCAATGAATTTTATTCCATTTCAGCCTATCTATTCATGCATTTAACAAAATAAATTGATTTATATGTTAGATCAACCACGAGTCTTCTATCAATCTCGAACTGATCAACATTTGGATAAAGAGACCATTTATCAAGCAAATCAATGTTGGTTGGTGATCCCCAAATTTGATTACTTTTTATAGTTTCCCTCAATCAAAAAACAGTGCAAGAAAGCGGCGATAAAATATATAAGTCGATCGCCAAAAAATCGCAATATGAAAAGTAGCTCGCCGGTGAAAAAGGTTGGCCACCCCTGCGATAAACAAACCAATTCGCAAAACCGAAAATTTTAATATATAAACAGATTATAGGAATAAACTCAAAAAATACACATGATGAATTTCCAGATAATGTAAGCATTAAAAAAATTACATCTCAGATTATTCCTTTTAAAGCCATTTACATAAAAAATAAAGTGTGAGAGGTCTTAACTAAGCAATAGAAAGTGTGAGAAAATCCAAATAATGAAATTAGCGATGAATCAAATGTTAATAATTTAGACTAATTGAAAAGTGTTAAACAAACCAATTCTCAAAAACGAATGACGAGTTAATATAGTTTAGAGTGGTTATCTGGAGAACATTGAAGAATATGTGTGCAAAACATAAGTTTGGAATGGTCCAGCTGGAAGAATCCCTAATGGATTGGTTTATAAACGGAACAACGGAGTAAGCTTTGCCGAGTGTGCCCATCAAACTGAGAATGACCGCAGAGCCAAGCGCAGGCTCGAAAAGGAAGAAAATTGACTGAGAGCGCATATCATGGGCACTCCGCGCTTTATCCAGTAATCTGGCTTTTCCAAAACTACGTAGATCTATTGAGAAAATAAAGTTATTTAAATGTCCCGTGGTGGACAGAGTCCCTACACATTCCTTCACCACATGACTCACCAGCTCTTGTCAATGTCTTATAAACTGCAACACTGAAATTTTCCGTATTTATGTAGTAGCACGCAATAAAATCGAGTTGGGCATTTCCTTCTCAATCTGTGCTCAGTAACTTATCAGGGCCTCGATAGTGTTCCGTATTTCCACAGCTGTCTTTTGTTCCTGGTCTTATTTCCTTGAACTAGTAAGCACGGTTAATAAAACTCTATCATTGCCACAACGTCCGAGTTGGCGAAGTTGATATATTTATTATAAAACGTGGAATATGCGTTGAAAGAGAACAGAGATTATTATTAAAATTTATTTCAAATTAAAATGAAATTATGTCTGATAAATAAATTCTAATTATAAGATTATCACTTCTTGTGGACTGACCAGAAATGATTTTTAACGTTTTTTTATTTATAATAAAAATTAGAACGATTCCCACAATACTTCATTAATATTCTCATTGATTTCTTTCTTATTAGGCTCTTCAACCATATTTATTTTTTACCTTAAGAATGCTTATTTAACATTGTTAATTTTCTTTCAAACAATTTCGGTTTATTTTATCCTAAAAAATGGACCTCAAAATAATTATTCTGAATATAAAAACGTTTCATTTTTAATTCAATTTTTGTAGATTATAAAAAACTCAACGATTTTGGGATTAGTTTTGTCCATTGGGCTCTTTTTTGTACTATTTTGGTCAAAGCATATACTATTTGGAATATTTCTCATACAACTGTGCATGTTTCATTATTTAGAATTTATATGTGCCAATGTTGCAAAAGTTTATGATTTTTCAAACGAATCGTTTCTTTTTACAAATGGAGATTACTTTTATGCGATGGGGATAGCAATTTTTGAATATTTTGTTTCTATTTTCTTATTTCCCGGTTTTTCATCTTTTTTAATATTTTCAAGGTTTCAGAGAAAATTTTAAATTTTTATCGATTTGGGGAATATTGATTTCTTTGTTGGCAGATTTATTGAGAAAGGTCTCAATCCTAACACTCGGGAGTAACTATAGTCATCAAATAGAATCCAAACTACGTCGGGATCATGATCTAATAAAAAATGGAGTCTATAAGTATTTTCGGCATCCTGCTTATGTTGGATTTTTTTATTTCTCTGTTGGGACTCAGGTATTTAAGATTTTTGTTATTGTTATAGATTACGTTGGTTAATCCGTTTTCGACTGTTCTGTTTTTTTGTTGGATGCTTTATTTTTTAAGAAACGGATTAATAATGAAGAAGCTCTTTTACTATCATTTTTTGGATCACAATACCAGGTATATAGGAATACTACCTGGATCGGAATCCCATTTATTTAGATGACTTTGATTTTCTATATTAATTTGATTTAAAAAAAAACCATTTCTATTTTAGTTTAATTAATTTTGTAATCAAGTATTGCTCCTTTATATTCAACAAAAAGAAACTACAAAAATCTCTTTCCCATTTTCTGTATAAATATCCTAATCTAGGAAAACTGCTAAATATGCCTCTTTGACCGATACCTGCTGCTTCATTCCTCTGGCTTTCGAGACCAGTGGGATAATTGGACCCAAAGCCCTCAAACTCCTCTCAGAGATTGGTTCAATCATCTCGAGGAGGAGTCACGACAGTCGTGAAACGAGCTGGCTTTTTCAGCGGATATCGTTCGCGATATTACGTGGAAATTGCCTGTCCATCCGCTCCTTCTCTAATTTTCTTGATTCTCAAAAAAAAATACCCTAATAGGTGCAGTCTAACCCTTTCTGGTGACTAAATGTCAGGAAAGGAGAGTCTAGAATCTAGACTCTAGATTAACGTTACGTTTGCAGTTGAAATCGTTTAGAATGGACCCATATGAACTTCATAAAGAATATAAGCTGCGCTTTCCTATCTTATACAATATCAGCTTGAATATTATCTCTCAGAGTAACTAAACTTTAATCATAAATTACCACAAATATGATGGCTGACAGCCATCTTGCACTTTTTTCCAGCTACTTCGGTTTTATAAAGCTCGAAAAAAACCCACTCTTCCGAAGAAAGAGAAAAGTCGGGGCAACACTTGATGACCTTATATCTGTGGGTAAAAGTAGAATCATATTTATCAAATCACATTTTTAGACTCGTATTCCTCATTTTTGACCAGACCCAAACAAAAGTCAAAGGAATAATCTCCAAAAGATTCATCGAAGTAAACGGAATATTCGACAGTATTGAAATGAGTACTGAAAAAATATTGTCGTGATGTATTCATGACAGTTACTTCAGAACCACCAGCTCACTGAAATCACCAAAGGCTACTTGACTGGATGACGAATGTTCGAGGTTAAATGGAATTTATATGTCGATAACTGTAGCACATACTACATCGTCAAAATACTCTCGGTTTGACTTTTTTGAATTTTAAAATAATCAGTTACTGTAAATAAGAGATACATACATGCCTCTATGCATGGCTAATAACTACAATCACACCGTATCAGTGATAGAAACGTATTTTAAAGGTGAATCTGGAGATACAACAAATTCCACACGCAGAAACGCGTATAATTCATATGAATATCCAATGAATTTTATTCCATTTCAGCCTATCTATTCATGCATTTAACAAAATAAATTGATTTATATGTTAGATCAACCACGAGTCTTCTATCAATCTCGAACTGATCAACATTTGGATAAAGAGACCATTTATCAAGCAAATCAATGTTGGTTGGTGATCCCCAAATTTGATTACTTTTTATAGTTTCCCTCAATCAAAAAACAGTGCAAGAAAGCGGCGATAAAATATATAAGTCGATCGCCAAAAAATCGCAATATGAAAAGTAGCTCGCCGGTGAAAAAGGTTGGCCACCCCTGCGATAAACAAACCAATTCGCAAAACCGAAAATTTTAATATATAAACAGATTATAGGAATAAACTCAAAAAATACACATGATGAATTTCCAGATAATGTAAGCATTAAAAAAATTACATCTCAGATTATTCCTTTTAAAGCCATTTACATAAAAATAAAGTGTGAGAGGTCTTAACTAAGCAATAGAAAGTGTGAGAAAATCCAAATAATGAAATTAGCGATGAATCAAATGTTAATAATTTAGACTAATTGAAAAGTGTTAAACAAACCAATTCTCAAAAACGAATGACGAGTTAATATAGTTTAGAGTGGTTATCTGGAGAACATTGAAGAATATGTGTGCAAAACATAAGTTTGGAATGGTCCAGCTGGAAGAATCCCTAATGGATTGGTTTATAAACGGAACAACGGAGTAAGCTTTGCCGAGTGTGCCCATCAAACTGAGAATGACCGCAGAGCCAAGCGCAGGCTCGAAAAGGAAGAAAATTGACTGAGAGCGCATATCATGGGCACTCCGCGCTTTATCCAGTAATCTGGCTTTTCCAAAACTACGTAGATCTATTGAGAAAATAAAGTTATTTAAATGTCCCGTGGTGGACAGAGTCCCTACACATTCCTTCACCACATGACTCACCAGCTCTTGTCAATGTCTTATAAACTGCAACACTGAAATTTTCCGTATTTATGTAGTAGCACGCAATAAAATCGAGTTGGGCATTTCCTTCTCAATCTGTGCTCAGTAACTTATCAGGGCCTCGATAGTGTTCCGTATTTCCACAGCTGTCTTTTGTTCCTGGTCTTATTTCCTTGAACTAGTAAGCACGGTTAATAAAACTCTATCATTGCCACAACGTCCGAGTTGGCGAAGTTGATATATTTATTATAAAACGTGGAATATGCGTTGAAAGAGAACAGAGATTATTATTAAAATTTATTTCAAATTAAAATGAAATTATGTCTGATAAATAAATTCTAATTATAAGATTATCACTTCTTGTGGACTGACCAGAAATGATTTTTAACGTTTTTTTATTTATAATAAAAATTAGAACGATTCCCACAATACTTCATTAATATTCTCATTGATTTCTTTCTTATTAGGCTCTTCAACCATATTTATTTTTTACCTTAAGAATGCTTATTTAACATTGTTAATTTTCTTTCAAACAATTTCGGTTTATTTTATCCTAAAAAATGGACCTCAAAATAATTATTCTGAATATAAAAACGTTTCATTTTTAATTCAATTTTTGTAGATTATAAAAAACTCAACGATTTTGGGATTAGTTTTGTCCATTGGGCTCTTTTTGTACTATTTTGGTCAAAGCATATACTATTTGGAATATTTCTCATACAACTGTGCATGTTTCATTATTTAGAATTTATATGTGCCAATGTTGCAAAAGTTTATGATTTTTCAAACGAATCGTTTCTTTTTACAAATGGAGATTACTTTTATGCGATGGGGATAGCAATTTTTGAATATTTTGTTTCTATTTTCTTATTTCCCGGTTTTTCATCTTTTTTAATATTTTCAAGGTTTCAGAGAAAATTTTAAATTTTTATCGATTTTGGGAATATTGATTTCTTTGTTGGCAGATTTATTGAGAAAGGTCTCAATCCTAACACTCGGGAGTAACTATAGTCATCAAATAGAATCCAAACTACGTCGGGATCATGATCTAATAAAAAATGGAGTCTATAAGTATTTTCGGCATCCTGCTTATGTTGGATTTTTTTATTTCTCTGTTGGGACTCAGGTATTTAAGATTTTTGTTATTGTTATAGATTACGTTGGTTAATCCGTTTTCGACTGTTCTGTTTTTTTGTTGGATGCTTTATTTTTTTAAGAAACGGATTAATAATGAAGAAGCTCTTTTACTATCATTTTTTGGATCACAATACCAGGTATATAGGAATACTACCTGGATCGGAATCCCATTTATTTAGATGACTTTGATTTTCTATATTAATTTGATTTAAAAAAAAACCATTTCTATTTTAGTTTAATTAATTTTGTAATCAAGTATTGCTCCTTTATATTCAACAAAAAGAAACTACAAAAATCTCTTTCCCATTTTCTGTATAAATATCCTAATCTAGGAAAACTGCTAAATATGCCTCTTTGACCGATACCTGCTGCTTCATTCCTCTGGCTTTCGAGACCAGTGGGATAATTGGACCCAAAGCCCTCAAACTCCTCTCAGAGATTGGTTCAATCATCTCGAGGAGGAGTCACGACAGTCGTGAAACGAGCTGGCTTTTTCAGCGGATATCGTTCGCGATATTACGTGGAAATTGCCTGTCCATCCGCTCCTTCTCTAATTTTCTTGATTCTCAAAAAAAAATACCCTAATAGGTGCAGTCTAACCCTTTCTGGTGACTAAATGTCAGGAAAGGACTTGTTCGGCGAATATTAAAACTGTTATTCTTCAGAGTTCTTTTAAAAATAGTTGATTAAAGAGATTTTCTACATCAATTGTTTTAGTAATCCTTTTAATAATTGGTCAACAATCAGTCCATCTTTTCACAAAGGAATGACAAACTTTGAAGCTGTGCATTGGCCCTAGTTTGTAATCTCCTTTCGTGTACTTGAATCAAATAAATTAAAATATTTAAATCATAAGCTCAATCCGGAAATATTAATATCGCAATAATTCAAAATGCGCATATATTATATCAATATATTAACGAATTATTTATTTAAAAAAACGATGAACGAAGCCCACAGCCTCAATAATTCATCTCTTATTCCACTTCATGACTCAAATGGTAAAACTGATAAATATTAATGTTTAAGAATTCACGTATCATGACGAAGAGAAAAATAATAATCGCCAATATTCAATTTATTATGATTTCAAATTAATACAGTCATATTTAGATGTATACTCACATGGCGGTAAATGAATTGGGCAATAAAAATTCAGGTTTTGTTGACGAAAAAACATGTATTCTATATTTCTGGGAATTTAATTTTCCTTCAAAAGCCGAAAATAATAATTATATTAAAATTATGGATAATCTTTTTATGTACAATCTAACTAACATCATTTTAGATTTTTGTTGGAACTAATCAAAAAACAGGTAATGAATAACATGATTATTGTTTATTGTCAATACCCTAACACATCAGCACATCTCCCTCCGTTTTATTGGCTACAACAGGCTCATTTAAAAATAGAGAGAATGTTATTTTTATTTTTTTATGACCAGGATAAAAAAGAAAATAGTTACTTTATATATAATCTATCCAAAAATAATGACAAGATTCTTTTATTCGTGTTTAAAATTATTTATAAGGTTTTTTTGTTAATTTATTTTTATTAAAGTTCTAAATTTCTTCAAAAAGTAAAATTTTTAAATTCTTTTTCTGAATTATATAATTTTATTGGAAATGCAGAAGAACCAATCGTACCACTTCAAATGAGAAGGTTTTGATATTTTTCAGAGAGTAATTTTTAGATTTATTCATTAAACTGTTTAAGTTCTAAATTTTATTTGAAAAATAAAATTCTTTAATAAGTTGATTATTAAAAAATCTTATCACATTTATTAAATAAAAAATGAGATTTACAAATTAAATTCGACATCGATGATGGGAAAGTAGGTTGCTCAATCCCTAAACTTCAGAGAATTTTATCAATATCTTTGATGTCAGAAATATTATTTTATATTTCATAAAATAATAATGTAGATCGCACTTTTATATTCAAAAAGGGGAGACTCCACAAACCTTCCTCCCATCTTCTATGTAAATCCTCTAATAAATACAATCCAACTCTTTTTGCTAATTAAATAGGTGAAAGGAATTTTCCATTTTATTTATTATGTCACCAAGACACGTTATAACGGAACTAATTAATCCGTGATTATGTTGCACTTTGAAAGCGACCTCATCCTTGTTTGGTAATCTTCCTACCAGTCCACACAAAACCGTATCTGGCGGCTAATCGGTTTGCAGCATTTGTATGGACTTGGGAATTTTGTCTGGGATGGTTTGGTTTTATGGAAAGTATATCGTCCTGGTACGAGGATCTCCCATGAGTAGAGGTTCTTTTGATGTGGGTATTAGGTTCCTCCTGGGCGTTTCGAGATCCAACTGACTTGGTGGAGCAGATAAAGCCACGCTAAATTAGTTGATTCAGGAATAAAAAGATTCCCTTTTTCAACTGTATCATGCCAAAAGGACTCATCGGCCTACGGCCAGGGAACGTTGACGAAAATTAATTCTAGCTGGAAAGTTGTTTCTTTTGCAATAAAACCAGACCAATTTAATCCAACTCGTGAAAGATTAGCAATCCAAAAGTTAAATAGACTTGAATATTTCTTTATCAATCCTTACGACTCGATCACATCATACGAAAAGGAATACCCTTATTTCAGTTTAAAATTATAAATCTAAAATATGGATTTATCAGGTAATAACGAAGATTGTATAGCTTTGTAGGTCCTAAGAATGGGAAAATAGATTTATTAAGTGCCTCTAAAGTTTATATCTCAAAAAATTTAAGATAAAACTACGAAACTTAAACAAAATTTTTGTTTTAAAAAACATCGAACTTGTAGAAAGGGCCTAATAAATTATCAAAAACTGAAAATCGTTATGAAATTTCGAATTTTGGAAATTCGAGTCATCTAATTTGAATTGGATTCCTGAAAATCTTAAAAAGAAAAACAAAAGTTAGCCAAAATTATTTTCTTAAAAAAATTCTATGTAGTAAGAATAAGAAGTCAAAAAAATATCAAACTGGTGGAAAGACCCAGGTAGATTATTAAAAACTGAAAATCACAATGAAATCTCAAATTTCAAAATTATATTCTTTTATTTGGGTCATCTAATTTAAATTGCATTCCTGAAAATCATTAAAAACTGTTTTTTCATGTTTTTAATGAGCTCTTTTTTTCAAAAAGAATAGAATATATTTTTTTGTGAGTTAATAACTAATTATATGATTCATTTGATCAATTTTTATTGTTTTTCCTATTTTAGTTCTTTTAAAGAATTCAGAAAATTCAACTGATATTTTAAAAATGTGAGCTATGTGTTAATAATTTTAACAGTATATCTTTTTTCCTTCATTTATGTATTAGAGATATTGTCAAATCGTTTGAGGTGGTTATATTCGAAAAGAATTCGCTTGACTTGCTTTGGCAGTGGTCTTCTCGGGCAGTAGCATATTACAAAAAAACTGATTCTTGTAGATTCGTTTTTGTTAAAGTTTTTTGCATTTCCTTTAGCATCCTTAGTTTTATGTCTAAGCAGGTTTAGATACTATATTTCCAAACAACATAATCTGTAGCCATGTGTGTTTTCTTCGACATAAAACCATTCCTGTCAAAATTTAACGATTTAGATTTGGCAAGTGATGTATGTGAAGTGTTTAAACACTTCTTTCCTCTGAACATTAGAGTCAGGGAACGTAAGCTTGGCGCTCGTCCCGTAGCCACTACCAACCAAACCGTTGACAGGTTGGTTGGCAAGGGGGAAAAATTGGTTCTGTTTGTTGCTGATGTGAAATCAGCATCCAATCGTCTCCACGAGAAGGTGAACCACATGACGATCCTCTGAACGTGATCCTTATGTAAGACCATTTGTCTGGGTACTTTCTTTTCTTGAAGAAAGAGTACAGACTATTACTTGGCAACTTCCATCTCTCCTCTTTGAGCTGTCTCCTGTTAAGCCCGCAAAGGTCCTTGTTGACTTTTTCCTGCTACTTTCCTCGTAGATTTCTTTTGATTGCCTAGAATCAATTGGTTATTTTTAATCTGAGCACACAACTAAATGACAGTTCATTTATAAACCTCAACACTTGACCCCACTACGCTCTTAATATTGGCCATAGATTTTTCTGTAGAAAACTTCTGATTTTAATTCTCACCAATCAGAAATCATCTGCCACGGGCCTCCTCCCGAATTTGGCTTTGGCAACAATCACTATTTCCCAACTCAATGCGACTTTTCACAGTCATGTGCCTAGAAATAATATTAAATTTTTTTCAAACTATCATGATTCCTATACATGGATTTAAGAAATTTAAATTATATATTAAATTATATTATTATCGTTTAATTTATTAAATGGTAAACCTAAAAATTTATAAATTCACACTTTTAATTAATTATCAAGAGTCGCACGTTCTTTTGTTGTTCTTATTTTGCTGCAAATATTAATTTTTTATTCATAACTATTATTTCTATTCAAGGACTTTATGCATATTGATATTTGCTCAGAACCTTCCATGAATTAAAAAAATTGTTGGTTATGAGTTTGTTTTTACAATATTGTGATATGTATTATTCCTTAGTTTATGATTTAATAATATATTATTTTATTCACTTTGATGACTTTTTTTAATGCCCTAATTTTTTAAATTCCAATCGTCAAATCGATTCTAAATGTTCTATATAATTTTATTTTTCAGACATTTTTTAATTTATTTTTCTATTTGTTTGAATCAACATTACTTAATGATTATTAATGTTTGCTATACTTTTATTCTATGCCGAATTTTCATTTCATAAAATAAAACAGTTGTATTGTTTGATTTCCCAGTATTTATTTTTTGGCTTATCTGTTCTAAGCACAAATAAAGTAATATATTGTCAAATAATTTGAATTTAAATTTAATTGAAAACAATACTAAAATTGATTGTGTGGTACTTTTCAGAAATAGTTTCTGGAGCTTTACGCAGGATAGCGTAAGATAAGGCACAATTGGTGTATTCGTTTCTTGTCTTTTTTTTATTTCAACGAAGTATCTTTCGAGAAATTTTGCGATCAGCAAAAGAATAACATATACAATGAGTGCAAAAAAACCGGTTTTATAATTTCTCCAATTTTTTTAAATTTGTAATTCTCGGAGAGTAAACTCGTATCCCTTTTTTTAATTATTTATTTTTTAAGAGATATTTTGAATTTAAATTTACAACGCGCAAAAAATATATACAGAGAAATTCCTACAAAATGTGTTCTTTTGCTGCTGCAAGTCAGTGTCACCATTACTGTATTCACACGCACATTTGTTCTAAAGGAGTTTTGATTTGTGGATTTAATTAGTATAATTATACACTCGTACTGAGTATATTGCTTGATGGTGGATTGTCACAATGTTTCATTCTATTCGTAGTTGAAATTTTTCCTTATAACATTATAACAGTTAAATGAAATTAAATAAATATTTATTTGACGAAAAGAAAGACATTAAATTCATTTGATGCCGCATAATATGATCAAAGTTCGAATAGACGATAAAACCACGAAGAATACACTTATTAAAAGAAGGAAAGAAATCCAGAAACATAGAAATTCCGGTGCGCCGAGGAAACAGCTGCATTCAAGGCTCTCGAAAACTAAAATGTTTGGCGAAGGCGGTCATAAACTTTCCTCAATAACTGAGAAGGCCTCTACCTGCTCGGCTGTCCTCGCAAGAAGGCAAACACCCTTCGAGACAAAACCCTGCCGCAAAGAGATGCCCATTTAGACCAGGACCTGTACAACAGAGATGCTCTTATGGAATTCTTTCGCTGTTGTGTGGGAGTCCTGACAAAACTCGGTTTGGAACCTGAGATGCTGCAACAGCTCCTATTAGAGGGGAGCACGCCAGCAACATAGATCCTATAAAAATCATCGCTATGAATGCCCGATTTATCAAAAGACAGCATCAAGACTTTGTTGAGATAGTAAACACCTGTCATCCAGGTCGGAGGCGTATCTTCCAAAAGTCTATTCTCCTGCACCAGCTTGATCGACGATTTCTTCTCAAGCACAGCTCATTGCCTTCTCGTTAGAGACCTAAACTCGAAACACAGCGTTTGGCTGCCGGACTATTAACCAGGATGGTCGTACACTGAAGAAAGTTACTAACAAGCTCGATGTATTTGTCAGAAATTCTCAAGACCCGAACCACCACTCGCCCAGCGACCCAGACAACTTATTTTTGAGTATCTGCTTTTAAACTGTCGCCAACCTGATGAAGAGTCTACAGGTTTTGATGATATCGGAAACAACCACTTATTAATTGAGGTCAAAATTCACGCTGGTATTGAAAGGCATAAACGTGAATTTACTCGATACTCTCTTTCGAAGATAACTGGCCGCACTATAGGAGCTCCTAAAATGACAATAGTAGCAGTGTCGGCTACGACTTTGTCCTCGATATGAACTCCGGAGTGGTGTAAACAGGGTCAGCATTAGGAGATCCAAACATGCCAGCTGTATCTAGATACAATTAAATCGAATATATTGCCTGCCCAATCTTATTATAGAGATTGTTGTCCAATTCTAGTAGTTACGGAAGAACGACAATTGACAGTGATCACAAACTGACAGCTGCCACACTGAGACTTAAACGATATTTCGGAATCGAGACAATAAAGAAAAGAAATTTTCTCTAAATGGACGTTTAGTCGTGGAAATGTTGAACTTTGACATTTGACAAAAGAAATAATAACAAAATATCTTTTAACGTCTACATAAATGGGAGGAACTCTTTTTCAAGTATATTGGCCGAAATTCGAAAGCCATTCTTCAAAAAGGGAAGTATCTCATGGCTTATTCTTTAGCCCATTAATGTTTAACGTGTATTTGGCAGACTTTCCAAGATTTGTGTGCACCTCAACGAATGTGCTTATTTATGCTGATGACATTATTATCACGGACAAGGCAGCCCTTCCGAAGACGTCGGAAATTAAACTAAAAACCTACTTAGAACAAATAAAACAGTTAAGTACTTGATTCTGTCAATTGAGAAGTGCACGCTCACTAAAGTATTAGCAATAAGTGTCAAAACCTTGCCATATACGATCGAATCCAATCGTTTTTGTAACTGCGAGTCCAATTTTCTGAAAATGGAAGTTGTGAGGAAGACATTATTCTAAGGAAAAAACGGTTTACACAAATTATTATGTGCCTAATTAAATTTCGCCTACCCCCGGAGACTTTGTTATTCTTTTTCGGTGTAGCTATTCTTCATGTGGTGATGTATGGGTTACAAGGGTGGATCATGTCCCGTTCTAATGCAAGAATTATAAAAATACTAGAAAAATGATCAACTAAAATTGATAGGATAACATTAAAAATGTTGCCAATTTTTAAATACTGAATTCTCAATCTGGATATTTTCAGCAGGTTCTTCTACAGCTTTCTTTCGTGAGTCATCAATTAAATATTTTTTTACAAAAATCGCGTGCTTTATTTTTAAATTCCTCTCTAAATTTGATTTTTTATTTTGATTGGAGGTTTCCGTAGAAATAAGACATTTTGGTTAAACATCTTACGTATTATTAATTTTTTATTACTTTTTTATTGCAGGCTATGTCAATGTATAACCAGAAGTCAATGTTAATTAAAAATATAATTATTTATTAAAAAAATTAGTAAAAAATTAAAAAGCCATTTTTAACCCACACTTGAGATAGGTATATAAAAAAATTTAAGCAAAGTTGAGTTATAATTAGCCGATTACGCCTTTGTCGATTTTTATTGATCAAATTTATTCACGAATCCAGGTTTTTAACTAGCTTTTCAATTAAAAAAATGATTTCCGGCTATTTTAACGACTATTGATGTTTAACTCAATTTTGATCTTCCTTGTTTTCAAACACAAGCGACAGTGATGGTTTTTTACCTTATTTTTGCCTTGAAACAGACATTCTTGGTACTTCAAAAAATTTACTTTAAATAATTTTACATATTCCAAAATTTATATATAAAAACAAATAAATAGGCATAAAAATAACAAAATTGAAGGAGCCCATTCAAGACTTTAGGACCCGCTAAAGACTTAAAAAACTAACAACGATTATAACCTGAAATGGAATTGTATCAAACTGGTTCAACATTTATATGAATGAATGATCTAGTAAGGAGTCAACAAGGACATTATCCAATCAGTTTTACTACTGACAAACTTGTGGAAACATCCTAATGAATGCTAAGGAAGTATGATGACTGACTTTGTAATTAAAATAAGGAATGATTGAGAACGGATAGCAATCTTCTAAAAAATAATAGAATATTTATTCATAATAAAAAAATTTCAAAAAGACGGAAATGTTCCAACGGGCCCCGGTAACGTTCTTCATAAAAAACCAAATTTGGTGAATAGTCTGAATAGTCTTCGAAAAAGCAGAGTTATAAAAATAAGATTAAGTCACTGTTAAAGCGATTGGATAAGTATATTAATCTTGTTTAAAATTTTAAATTGCACTTATAGGCAATCTACGTTCACTATCACATGAAAATAGAATTGCCAGAACACCTCAATCAAACTACATCAAATTACAAAATAGATTGGAATCACCTCAATTAAGACCAAAATAAACAACATCGAAGAACAGAATATTATTCTTACTTAAATTAAGACCAAAATAATTATCGGTCTTAAATTCTCTAAAATATGCTCTGAAATTTTAATTAACAAACACAATTTATTTAATCTTGTCTAATTGTAAAGCTGATTTAAATGCAGATACAAAACTACAACCCGATATTCAAATTTTTTTTAATATTAATCTGTTGGTTAAATAGAATTCATCTGATTCATTTAAACAGGTTGTAAAACAAGAATAAATTGTTTAATTATTTTTTAAGCCAAAAAACAATTAAAAATTCTAGCTATTAAGTACCGGGTCGCAGGATTGAGAGACAATTCCCGCGTAAAACAGCCACCGAGATACTCTGAATAAAGAATATAAATTCCCTGGGATCTCTGGAGCGATGGTAATTATTTTACTTAAAAAAATAATGATTGATTGAAATGCTGAAATATTTGAAAGAATTAATTATGCAAAATCTGGGGTCGGCAAATAGCGGCTCGTGAATATCAAAAAATGGTCAGAGAAAAAATTTTCTAGATGAACTTGGCACACCATGTCATAATCATAAAACCAATTTGAGAATAAATTCAACAAATAAATTACAAAATTTTATCTAAAAAATTTGAATGGAATATAAACATTTGTCTACAAATCAAATAGAAGCCAAAACACGGATTTTTATGGTTTGATATATTAGAAAATACACTAAGATTTTGAAAATCTCTTTGAAAATTCAAGAAAAATTTATTTGCATAAAAACAATAGTTGGATTAAATGAGAACCACCGTCCAATAAACTAAAATTAAAAAAATATATACCAATTCCCTAAATGTTGATAGTAATTAAATTCCGGATAAAATTAACATTATTTGAAATAATCAAATAAATAATGAATTTTTTATCAGAAACTTGGGTTTAAAAGAGTGACTTAATAACATAAAAAACATTTGTACACAATCCGAAGTTCATTATTGATAGTCAAATTTCTCAATTTTTAACAGAAAATCACAAGAAACCGACAAAACTCAAGTACCAACGGGACTTAAAGAACCTACCAAAACAGATGCTGAACATAGTTAAAAATAACATTAACTTTAGAAAGAAATAAAAGTCAAAAAACATTAAAAACAAAAAAAAATTATTCAAAATCACGTAAAAGCTGTAATGCTGCTATAAGTGAGCCCAACTGTATCTTTTCGTTAGTCCCCATCGCCAATCTATACCTACCACAAATAACCCAAAAAACCAACTCGATTTCACTCAGTTTGATATTCAAATTAATTCTCACTTTTGCATCAAGCGTCACTATTCCACATTCAAACACAAAAAACAACCTTTTTTAAAAAAATCAAATACTTGAGTAATCACATCACTCAACGAAATGCTCTGTTCACACATCCAATCCCAAACCTCTACAACATTTATTTCCCAATATCAACCCCTAGCAGAATATGTAATATCATTATTTAATATTATTTCAATAATATTCTTCATCTCAGAAGGAGTAGGGTTACCAGTACAGCCATAAACGTCAATCTCTTTTATAATAGAGTCATGTCCAAAAGGAGAAGCCATGCAAACACTCTGCAGAATATTTATAGCCTTTCGAAGATCTCCATTGGACAGTCTAACGATCGCTTCGTAGGCCTCCTCGGCCAGGGATATTCTTTAATTTTATATTTATTAAGTCTACGATTCTAAATTGGCTATATGTGACAGTCTTTGGCGGACAACTATTCCAGAAATACGTCCGAAACGAAATTTCATACACCTTGACTGGATAGGTGAAATAATCTTGGAGACAAAATTGCATAAAATACAAAATCTGGCATTTGAAGAATAGTCTTCAATAACTATAAAAATTAAATAAATATATTTTTTAAATAAATAATTTTTTAATTAATAAATAAAATATACTTCGACGTAATGCATTTTGTGCGTCGTGGGTCATTGAATCTGCCTCATCTAAAATTACCAATTTGTGCTTATTTCTAAGAAAAAATAATCAAACAACAAAATTTTAACCCAAAAAGCGACTTTGTACTAACAAAAGAGAATATTTCTTCTCTTACAAAATTAATTCCTCTATCGTCAGATGCATTGAGCTAAAATTTCATAAAAATTATTACCTCTAAAGTCATGGCATTTTTTTCATTTTTTGAATACATTTTGTGGGCAATGGCCATTGCTGTACTCGTCTTTCCAGTCCCCGATGGACCGTAGAATAGCAAGTGAGGGATCTCATCATGTTCTATTAGTCTTTTTACTATGTTGTTGTTTTTTGACAAATATAACTTGTTCGATTTATATTTGACTGTAACGATAATTCAGAAAAATCTGGTCTGTATTTTTCAATCCTTTGATTTTATTTTTATGAGGTAAACCAGGGGTGAGCAATGGAAAGATTCATCAAAGTATACGTCCCACGAGGTTTATATGTTTACCGGAGTATTTATTTATTATAAATTGAAATTTTCAATTAAACTTATTTTAAATAAATTAATTTTTAAAAATTAATAAAGATCAACAATTAAAGTTAACTATATTTATTGAAGGATTTTTATATCATTTTGATTATAGTTATTAAAAAATTTTACTGTTTTTAATGCATATTTATTGGCATTATTTTATATTTATTTAAAATTTAATATTCTTATTTTTTGAATATTAAATAAAATAATATATTTCGTGTACACGTAGGTACATTATAAAATATTTTGATGCGTCTTTTATTAATTACAATATGTAAGAGTAATATACTTTTAATAACCAAGTATTACTCGGATATCAAAATTTGCGAGTAAATAGCCAGGAGGACGATGATATATTTATTGAAGAGGACTATACTACTGATATATATGAACAAAAAGATGTATATTTATAAATTATTTAGAACTCTGAGGATTTATCTCCAATTGTTGACAGTTCGGATCAAACCACTACGAAAGAAATTGAAATATTTTATAAAATATTGAATGATACCGAAAGTAATAAAAAATAATATAAAAATAGAATTTATTGTTGAAAAATATGTCCAAATTTTATTTTCAGTTCGAAATTTAAATTCACTTAACAACTTGACTGTTGCAACCGCATTTGCCTCACTTTTATACCCTCCAGATAGCTCCAACATACAAAACGTGACTTTTAAACATTTATCGATTAGTTTACTACAAAAAATTATTCAAGAACAATACCTGCTCTCCAAGAAGGGACATTTTTATATTCCTTTCAGGTTCCAGCCGACTATGCCACTATCAATTTATTTTGGAGTTAAATTTAATGTATTCTAATAAAAATGTATATTTTATAATTATTTTGTTAGTCGACGTTGATAAAAGAAAATGTTTTTTCAACTTTTGTTTACATGGTGGAGAATGAGGATACATTTGACGGAGAAGCGTATTTTTTGTTATTTGATTTTTAGTTTTTTATGTCTTTAATTTGCATTGCTTGTGTCGTGATATTTGCGATTTTTGGATTTCGGTTTATGAAAAATTATTTTGTTTGGTCTTTTTTTGATATTTGTTTTTAGAAGAAAGGAAGACGGGGGAAGCAGACCAAGGGAACTTTCCCTAAAAATGGAGTTCAGGTCAACGGGGTGGAACAAGATGGAGATATTGCTAATAATGAGTGGCTTTCTGGCGTTGATATGAAACGATTGGGTTTTTTGCTTATTTTTATTTTAGAATCGTGTGTTAGAAACCGTAATGTGAAAAAGTTGAGTAATTAGTAATTGTTTGTGGGATTTTTTATTGTTGGCAATAAATTCTTATCATTTTATTATTTTTTGAAATTTGTTTGATAATTAAATATTTATTAGTTTATCTTTGGATAGCAGTAAAATTGATTTAAAACTTTAAATATTAACAATACGTTTATTTTTTAATATTAAGAATTTTCTCTCATTGAACATAAACGACATATCCCAAATTATTTATTAAAACAGTTATTCCGATATCTTCTTTTGATTAAAAATAATTATAATAAGATTTTAGGTATTTTTTTATATGAAAGTTGTTAATCATGATTTCTTATATTAAAAATCATTGCAAAATTTAAGAATTCAACTTGTTGACAAAATTGAGTTGCAATTTTGACATTAACAAATATTATGTGGTAATTCTTTTATGTTATTTTCAAACCAAAAATTGAAATTGTTAATTAGTTTAATATTATAAGAATAACTTAGATCTCTGTGTCCGATAGAAATGAGTCTCCGCAAACTGAAACGGTCCCAACGCTTTCGCAGTCGAACAAAAATTGGTCGTTGAATTCCTCATTTAACTCTTCAAGCAACTCTCTAAAAACGATTTTTAATAATTTTTAAATATTTTAACAAACGTTAATTTATCTGATAAGTGTTGGAATTTTGCATTGCTCGAGTCTCTATAAGTTTTTTTAAATAAAATTTAATTAAAAATATTATTTTCAAACGTTATATCAGATATGTCGTTTGGTTTTCTTTTCATGTATACCGAATATCAGATCTAATTTATTAAAACATTTTTTAGAATTTAAAATTTCCAATTTGCTTAAAATATTATTTTTACAAATTTTAATAAAGTTAAAAATAAAAGTTCGATTAGTGTTCGAATTAATAAAAAATAATTAATAAATGTTTATTTTGATTTAAAATTTTAGATGAATTTTGAAAGTGTAACTTTTTTGTTAGAAGATAAAAATCAGACTCTTTTTATCTAAAATAAACATATAAAATCGATTTTTAAAAATTCTAATTATTTTGGAATTTAATTCCATCAAAATACTTCTAGGTAACAGTTGAAAGTCTAATTAAAAAAGTTAAAAATAAAAAAACACAGCTTCAAATAAATGATGTTCAATTTTGTTGACAATTTAAAATGATTTCAAAATATTTTTTTAATGAAATTTTCATGCATTGAAACAATATTCCTAGAAAGTCGATCTAAGATATTGAGACGTTCTACAGTTTTTAATTAAGTTTTAATGGGATCAAAAAATGCTAATCACCGCAAACATTTGTTTTTATTCTTTATAATTTATTCAAGATGAGCATATTGATTTGTTTTGATCAAGAATCCATTAAAATCAAAATAGCTAACATTAACCGATTAGTCTGAGTTTTCAGATTATATTCAGTGATAATTCTCTTATTAATAACCCTAAATCTATATAAAACAGAAAATTATTGAAATTCCAACATTATAAAAATGCTAAAAATCAGACAAGGAAGTATCCCCAAACACTGAAATTGTTTCAATGCTATCGGCATCGCTATCAGTTTCGCTTTCTGAAAATAGATATCTTTTTAGATTTAATATTTAGAATACAGATCATTTTCAGATGTAAGCTGATTGTTTTCCTCTCGAAAGTTTCTGCAAATTAAAAAAAAACTTTGTATATACAATTTATCCATTGTATTATCTAACATGTGATTCTCTTCTAGACAACAAAATAATTTTTGATTTTAAAATTTGATTATTATATTCAGCCCAGGGTAAAAAGTCAAAAATTATTTTTTAATGTTAAAAAAAATTATAATTTAAATTAAATAAAATCTTATTTTCTTCTTTGAAAATATCTTAAATTTATTAATTTTGTAAGATGTTAGATTTGTTGTTTTTTGATTATCTGAATCATTTTAAATTTATAATTTTTAAAAGTTTACTATTTATAAATATGTCAGTAGTTACAATTAAAGGAGTGGCAACCACAACAATTATGGATTTATAATGGGAAAACCATATTTTTAGAATTAAAAGTAAATGATTTTTAAGTCGATTTAATCTAAATCTTTTTTAGTTTTTTATTATGTCTACTTTTCTCAAAATTTATACCAGTAAGTTAAAATTAAGTATTCTATTCAAATTTAATAGGAAAAAGAATTTTTCGGGATATAAGAAATAAAATATTTTTTTACAAAATTTAATCAAACTTTTAACAGATCTGCACTTGAAGTGTTTAAAGTGTTTAAAGTGTTTAAAGTGCACAAATTTCCTAAATATTTTGTGTATACGAGTTCTATTATTTTTAAAAGTACGTTCACAGAACAAAGAATGTAAATTAACTAAGGTCTTTTTTGTGCCACACGTTTCGAGATTTTATTCTCCAAGCTTCTCCATCGGTATCTGTTCCTCACGTCTTCTAGGTTTTTTCCAATTTTATTAAGAGCCTTGTTTAGAAGAACAAGGAGAGTGACTCTAGGTTTTCTTTAAAGGATGTTTTGTTTCATTGTCAAAGTAATTGTCTATTGTAATTTTTGCGGGAGTGTTTATGTCAATTCTAAGTACATGACCAAATGGCCTCCATCTTGATTCGATAATTTCAGTGCTTATTGGAACCAATTATTTCATAGAGTACAATCTTGTTGGAAATCTTTGTTGCCCATCTAGGCTGAGTAAATTGCGTAATAGCTTTCGATAAAATGTGTCTATTTTCTTGAGTTCTAACTCTGTGACTCTCCATGTACTCGAGTTGTAGACAAGTACGGTTTTATACGAGTTGTATAGCCTTATTCAGAGTTTTGTTTTTATTAGCTTTGGTCGACTTGCATTTTCTTATACATTGGACTGGATAGCACTCTTTTATATATCATGTCCTTGCTATCATATAAGTAGCGATCTCAGTTTCCTTTTTTCCTTTAGTTTTCATTTGCCAGGTCCTCCACATTAATTCTGAGAGCTCTCAGTGAGGTCCTCCACGTTATCCCACCCCCATAAGATGAATAAAATTCAAGATAGAGAGTCTCCCTGAGGTGTTCCAACCGTAGTCGTGAAAAGCATCGATGTCATATTCCTAAGCCGTACAGCTTATTCAGTACTAGATAAAAGAAAACGGATCAGCCATGTATTATCTTCATCCAGAAAACTCTAAAATTCTATTAAGTTCTATTAACTAACTAAAATAGTTAAATCATTAATTAATATTGCATGATGATTATGATGGCAGTCTCTGAGGTCCTTACACTCTATCTACAATGTTTCTCAAATTTTGTTACAGAATTTATAAATTTTGAATGTTCAGGCAATACATATTTTTTTATTGATTTAATGAAAGAATTATATTTTTGATTGTTTGCTAGTTTCTTATCGGAATCTACCATAGAACAAGTTTTCTTTACGGAATCAAACATTGTTCTATTTTTGGTTTTTTACCTAAATAATTAAATAACCCGACAAGATCAGTTTTTATCAAGTAATTGAATAGGATGTACAATTTATTGAGCAAAGTTTTAGTATAATTGTTAATTTCTTTGGTAATTTGAATTTGAATAAAGTTCTATTTGTTTATCATGATGTTTCTTTTACGTTTATAATAAAATATTATAAAATAGTCCACTACAGGCAATCCCTGTTTTTTTAACTTTTTAAAGTGCTGATTCTACATGAATGTATTAATATTTTGATATCAAATTACATGAACGTTAATTTCTTTTAATCGTTTAATAAAAATGAAGTTAACAATTATAATTTCTATGTTTAATCTCAGATAGAGACAGGATTTATAAATTGAAGGTCATTCAATGTTTTCAATTTTGGTTCATGATTAATATGTGTTTAAGAATTCTTTACAACTCAATAAGACACAATTCTCACAATTTTGCTTTCAAAAAAACGAAATGCCAATTGTTCTCAATTTGAAATCTAAATTTTTAAATTAACTTTTATTTTTTTATTATAAAACCGTTCCCTACCTGTGTTGGTTGTCAGAATATTTCGCTAAAGTGAACCAAACTGAATTTTAACGATAATATTTTTGATTGAAAAATTCTATTTGTTGAGGAATTGGAAAGAATAGTTTTATTAAATTATAACAATTCAATTTCAACTTTAAAATTAAAATAATTAATTACACTTTAATAAATTTGGACTAACCAAAAAAATAATCTTTCAAATGTTAATGGAAATAAATAATAGAAGATATTAACCTTTCTGTTACCGTCTAAGATCTACTGTTGGTCCCAGATGGTTTTAGATGTGAATTGCTTGCTTCCTGTGTTGCCAATAACTAATTTGGATTGCCCAGTCATATTTGATTTGTTTATTTGATTGATTATAATAGGCTACAAATAATCCGCTAAATGATTACTTATCATTGTGGAATACCGACGGTTACAAAAATAGTGAGTGTCTAATATACAGGCGTACAATTTAGAAGACTTATGGAAAGCAATGACTTAGCGTCGAGGACAATATTTTTAGAAATATTGAAATTGTTAAAATTTTTAAATTTTAAAAATTAAAAACCCTTAATAATAAACTATTTTTATAAAGCAGAGAAATGAAAAAAAGAAATTTGAAATATAATTTATCTTAAAATATGAAACGATTTTATTCTATGTAGCCAACATAACTGATATCGCTTATAAGATTGAAATGGGAAGCATTAAATTATAAATTACAATAAAAATCCTAAATTCGTGTAATCCAACCAGAATAAATGCCATATCGACGCTTGTTAAAATTTGAAGTAAATTTTAAACTAACGTCACATAATGGCGAAACGAACTCTCTTGAAATATAAGATATTATTTTTTTGAAGAGAATTCTTTATAATTTATTTTCAGTATTCGTCAGACGATGAAGATACAATATTTTTGATTTTTATTAATTTTTGGTGGTTTTTGTTATTTTCAAATAAAACTTGTTTATTTAATAAACTATGATTACACAATAATTCTAATGGACAATGTAAATAAATTTATTCACGTGGTGATAAAAATTGATATCCATAACTTTAACAGCTTTCAACCATAAAATACCCATCAGTCAGCCAAACGACTTTGATTGAATTAAAAAGACAGGAATTAATGCAATATCTCACTATAAACATATCGTCCTTGTCCTTGAAAAATTTATCTTTCAAGTTTTAAAAATTACATATTTTATTAGTGCCCACAAGAACTTAAATTATGGGCATTTTATATATTGGATTTATTTGTCGGCTCTTTAAAGGAATCCGAAGATAATTTTATTTTCATTTATCAATTTTTATACAATATTTCTGATACATTTATAAACATTTACAATTGTCCAATACAAGACCGAGTTTTTTCCGAATTTATTTTTAGGAAAAAATTATCAATGTTTTAAAAACGTGGATATTTATATTTAACAATCATCTCTTTCTGAATCACCTCATTTCTCAATTGATGACATTGGGGAGAAATCCTCAAAACCAATTTCTAGCAAAGACAAGTCAGAATTTAATATATTTTTAGTTGATAATCAGGCTAAAAAACTTTATGTTGAATTTTCCTTAATACAGTTACTAGTATTAAACGTAAGACAAGATCAAACATATCAGGTATGATTAAATTGTTCGATTATTGATTAGAATATTTATAAGCTCAGTGAGACTGTAGGCAATTACAAAGGACTGTTTAATCCCTTGGCGATTACCAGACTTGAGAAGATTTTGTGTGAGATTGGAGGGGAGGAAAATAATGTATGATTTGAAAAAATGTCAAAAAACTTTATTTAGACAGTAAAGGTCTCTAGACAATCTAGATGGGATATTGGAAAGAACGACGAAGCCATACTTGTTTTGAAAACAATAATGAGAAAGTTCAAGAAAATCTGGAACTGTTAAGAAAGAAGATGAAAGTGAAATTTTAGATAATCCTGAAATTGAGAAGATAAAAGAATGAAAATCTAGAAATTACAGTAAAAGAAAAAAAGAAAGAGTACACTTTTGGAACAATTTGTTGAAGAAAAGAACAAAAAACTGGAACGTACTAGAATCAAGAAAAACAGAACAAAAAAACGAACCTCAAAATATTCAGAAAAAAAACTAAAAAAGAAACATGTTAAAAAAGAAAAGATTATCAAAAAAGAAACTCAAATTCTAGAAAATGCAGAAAAAAAGACTGAAGATCCAAAACTGGTTGAGTGTTTAGAAGACGGTGAAATTCAGGAAGATTGTGAAAGTGAAAAAAATTCCTATGAAAGAAAAATGTTAGAAAGTCGTCGAAGAGAAAAGAAAAGTAAATAAAAATCAAATATTTAAGTTTTTAGATTAAATAAGCCAATAATGGCTTATCTAAGATTAATCAATGAAAACGATTCCTTTGATGCTCCCACAACCGGATTTTTATATGGTTTTTACAAATTTAATATTTCTTAGTTTTTTGTTTATCAATGCGTGTAGAACACCCCGTGGCTTCACATGTTTGTATCGCGTCTTATATTAGACAATTCACACACTCATTTAGTGTATTTTTTATTAAAATAAAGACTAAGTATGATTTGGAAAATGACGGCTGTTTAATTTTCAAATTTCGTCTTAGACAAATTGCTGAGGCAATGAAAGACATTTTGTCGGAAAAAACGTTTTTTGGGACTTGCCTGTCTGTTAAATGGGAATTTAGTCCAAATCTAAGATTTTGTTCATCATTTTGGAATAATGAACAAGGATTTGCCCAGATCCCTCATAAAGAAATTAATCGCCAGCTAGAATGTTATCGCCATTCAACTTTGTTGTACTTCAATATTTGATATTCATATTTTTTGTATACATTTTCTATTTTTAAAAATGATTCATTGAGTTGCTTGAAAGATTTCTTTTATAAGTTTCAGTATTTTTCTCGAATAATTATCAGCTTTTTTTACACTAGTCTCTGAAAACAACAAACTTGTTAGATTTTAGGACAGTTCCGGATATAATTTTGAAAAAGTTTGAACCTTCTAGAATCTTCTAAGGGGATAATGCAAGTTTATCTTGACCGCGATTACTTTTCACTTGAATAAAATTTATTGAGTTTCAAAGTTACTTTCTTTACAATGATAAAACGATTTTGTTAAAATGCAAGAATATGAAATTAAACAGTTTAAACAAGCAATGATTAGCTAAACAACTTTAAAAGACGTAAAAATTCTAAATTGAGAACTTTGCATGCAGATTTCGCAACTACTGAAGTTGACCAGAAAGTGTGGATGACTAGTAAAAATTTCAATCAGTAACATATATAAAGGGGCACAGAACTGAAAAAATATTTTAGTTGTTAACAAATGCCGATCTTATAAATATTTGTCGGTTAGACACAATTAAATCCTATATTACTTCCAAAGGCAAAAATTCGAAACCCAAAGAATCACGGAATCTTGTCATTTCGAGTTAAGAAAATCAATTCATCAATCACGAATTCATGGAAATAAATGAGATGAAAGCTAAATTAATATTAATTCTTATTTTATCACGATTGAGGGTTCAATGACAAACTTTACAAAAAATATTTTATACACTTAAAGAATTATTAAAAAAGTTTAAAAAAATTAAAATACAGTGGAACTTGTCCAAACCAACCCCTGAATATACCGGATCTCTCCATATACCGGCCGTTTTCTCCGGTCCTAATTTTTTACAGTATTTTTCAATATAAATTTCATCTCTTTATTCCGGATCCTCTATATTTTGAAAACCGGCGGTAATGTCAAGTCCCAACGGTTTTTTCACACTGTGCAAACCGAACAAAGAGGTATTTTTAAAAAATTAAAAAATAAAAATTTTAAAAGTTAATAAGTTTCATATTTGACTTAATATCAATGAAACGTGCTCGTTGTGAACTCGACCTGAACCACAAAGTTCAACTCATAAAAGATTATCAATCCACACCCAAGTTAACACAGAAAGATCTGAGCCAAAAATATGGTATTGGGACCAGCACTGTATCGGATATTCTGAAAAACTCTACTAAATATCTGGATATACACGATGACAATGGAAACAGCAAGAAAAAGCGTTTTGAAAATAAATGCAAGTTTGATGATCTAAATAAGATCACTTGGGAATGGTTTCAGAGGGCTAGATTCGACGAATGGGAAAATGCCATCTTGGAGCAGCATCTTCCAAGAAAACCAACTGATGCGGAGAGTCCGAGTGATTCTAACCACGATGACGAGTCGCAAAAAGCAGACGAAGTCAAATTAACTCGCATTGACATTCGCTCAATTCTCGAAGATATACAGCACTTCGCTTGTACGGAGGATCCTTCTCTCCTTCCGTCAATAAAAGAATTAATGATTCTGAACAACACGGCCATTGTGAAAAAAATCAAACCTTAAACAATCTTTTTTGACAGATTTTCTTAATAAATAGAATCTTACTTTAAGTCCTTTTGGTAAGATTATGTTCATAAATTTCAAAACCTTGATAAACCGGATCTCTCTATAAACCGGTCTATTTTCATGGTCCCGTCGGAGTTCGGTTTAGACAAGTTCCACTGTAATTTCCTTAACAAAATGAAAATTTAGATCATTAAATCATTTAAATCCGTCTAAATTAAAGAAAAGAGCTGTTAATAATTTTTTAAACTAAAATAATTTGTTAATAAAGAAAAACAAAATTAATTAATTTAAATTAGGAGATAACGGCAAAAGTAGCCTCAAATAATGAAATAAAGGCAAAATGCATGATTTGCCATAGAATTTTGTGAAACAATAAACTGAAACCTACTCAACTTAGGCGCCAGAAGAGTCTGTAAAGACAAAAAAATGTTAATCAAATAATAATGGCTTTTAAGAAAAAGTTATTACTATTGGTAATGAAATTAAAAAAAGTAACAACAATGTTCCTAATGCTTGAATATCATCTCGGACACTAATCCACCTGATAATTTTCTTTTAAGTCTGATAATCAAACATCTGAAAAATTTCAAGACAAAATTTGATGATTTCTTTTTTGTTGAAGATCCAATTCCAAACTGGATCGTTCAACCTTTCGTGACTTCATTTAAAGAATATCAGGAACTCAATTTTCAGCAGAGTTTGATTAAACTTCAATGTAATCAGTCTGTTCAAATTACTTCATTATTGGATTCTTCATTATTGAAATGTACTTCATTATTGGATTTTTGGTATCTTCATAATTACTTTTTATTTTTATGTGTCAGATGGCGAAAGAATTTCCCAAGCATTTAAAGAATTAGAACACATCATTTTTATTTGAGATAAATTAATTAATGTAACTAAATCTAGAATAAAATTTTTCATTTTAAGTAAAACTGGATTGCAATCAATACTTGAATTCGCAACTACTTATCACAGTGAAATGGCGATGTTGTGTATGACTTTTCTATAAACAAAAGTAATCTTAAGGTTCCTTGCTAATTACTACTATCAAATAAAAAATCCGAATTTCGTAAAATTAAATTTATTTCAAGAAAAAACGTTAATTAAATATTATTTGGTCAAAATTTGATATCAATTTGTAGTTCTATATCAGATGAACAAATTATGTTATTAGTTAGTGTTGGTAGACAATTATTGCAAACTATTATTAAATAAACAGTTTTTACTGTAGGATTCTTGAGTCTGCATAGTTGAATGAGACAGCATAACAAAATTCTTGTTAAAAAATATCCATGTGTGGTTTGAAAACTGGAAGCTAAAACGAAAAATAAATTAAAACAAACCTAAATGGCTGTGCAGTATTTTCAAAGAAACAGAGATGTTGATCGGGAAACATATGGATTCCTAAACGATTTCTTAAATAATTTATTTTAAATAGCTTATTACTCCTTAAAATTGAAAGGAATAAAAACTGATCCGCTCGGCATATGCCTAAATTTAAATTAATTATTTTTGTGAAACATGTAAGTAATTGGAACACCAGAAAAAGTATTGATATTGATGTAATTAAGCATTCTACATTCAAACAGAAATCAATAGAATATAAATAAATAATATACATGTACAATAACGATTCTAGTCCTTCAAATGAATCTTCAACTAGTTTGTGTAGAGAATGACTAGCGCATCGACTATATATAATTGTTAAAATGTACAATTTTTTAAGAGAAATCAAATTCTTAAATCGTGGATTTTCTGTAAATGTGACACCATCAAAAATGTTAATTGTTTTCAAATCATCATTTTTAATTGTTTCATTATAAAAACAGTTGGAGCTAAAATATATAATGATGAATTAATCAAGTATAACATTCTAAAGAGAGACAAATTACAATCCAAATTGGCGATGTATGAATGAAATAAGATTATGCAGAAGAGAATGTTGAGCATTAAAATAATTAGAACATATCATTTTTATTTGAAATAAATTAATTAATGTAATTAAATCTAAAATAAATAAAAAAAGTTGTAAAATGCTGAATTTTCAATGGGTCACTATGGAGACATATTCCAACTGCAAAATATGAATTACAGATGTTCAAAACAACGTTATCTTCCAAGTGGGATACCGCAGAGCTCTGTGTTGTCCCCTTCCCTATTTAACTTATATTTACATGACTTTCCGGCTAATGACCCAAACAACTTGACATTATCTTACGAAGATGAAATTATCATTGCTTCTAAACACGCAGATTATACATATCAGCCTCTCTCAACATCCAGCAACTACTATACTCCGTTGAGAATTGGTTAATTGAGAACAGACTCGAAATCATCGGTCACCTTATTTTCTTCCGACAGAAGACAATCAAACCTTCACCCAAAGTTATCTCTCTTTGGTTCTGACCTACCATTATGCAAAAACCCTACTATCCTCGGACTTACTTTTGATCCAACTATGTCCTTCAACAAGCATGTCTCTAACATTTCTGATAAGGCAATCAGACGCACAAACATACTAAAAGCAATAAATGGTCACATTACAGACGCCCAGAAGCCACTTCTCAATCGAGTTTACAAACAATACATACGCCCGTATTAAGTTATGCAAGTCCAAGCTGGGCGCCCTGCCTATTCATAAACTCGACAATGGCACTTAAATCAGTACAAAACAAGGCTATGCGCACAATCTGGGTGTCTGAATGAATGTAGGTTTTTCCAAAGTAGATATTGCCGATGTTATCGAGTACACAGTGGGGATGGACATTATGAGAAGAATACGCAAAATGCATAGAGGTCTTTTCAATAGACATTACAAAAACCTTTTATTTAGTTTATAAAAAAATCATTTAGCTACCAATTTTTTAAATTTGATTAACGTCAGAATTATATAAAAACTTTTGAAAAACAGGCAAGTAGCAACAACACTGAGAAAAACTACTTCACAGTTTTTCTCCACATCGCATAGCATACCGCAAAGAAATTTTTGTTTTCTATTTTGTTTATAATCTACCTGGAGGATATACCCAGAGACTTGAAACCTCTAGTAGACAGCGTGAAATTTAGCGAGATTTTTACAGAGAACTCTCTTTTGAATTTTCTTGACAAAATACTTAAAAAACAATATTTATAAAAAATTAATAATTCAGATAAATAAAGAAGACTCTACGTAGCTTTTTAGATATCTTCATAATATAAGTACAGTAAAAATTTTATAAAGATTCATGTCAAAGAAAGGATGTTTTCACATCAGGAGTTTCACAAAAATTTTGTAATGTGAAAGAAAAAGTCTTATTTTAGCACATCGTTCTTGTGATGTCAAAAATTCAAAATAATCTTAACATTGAAAATAATGATACTGATACTCCCCGTGAAACTATATCTCTCAATCTGATAATAAACAGCCAAATACTTTGCGAAATACAGAAATACAACATACTATGCTCAATTTAAATTGCTCTAAAAGCTAGAATTTCACCCAAAATGAATGGCTCATTTATACTCGAGTTCAGATCTCATGTGGAGGCTAGAAACTTCCAAATAGAGGTGATGAGCTAAAACTTTTGGCTCTGAGTGCCATCAAATACGGCAGGTTGAGTTACGTTCATCGGAGATCTTCCTAAGGAATTTTCCATACTGGGCAAGTAATGAAGAACTCTAGAAGTTCTTCCCAACGATACTCTCACCGGGATTTAAAGTGGAACGTTTCATGAAGTCTGGAAAAAGCTTACTAGTATGAAAGTTAAGTATCCTTGATACGTGAGGCAAATTCATTAATCCGACTAGGACTAAACGTTGGCTTTAGAAAAATTGACTACGCATTGCTCTGTAAGCATGAGACTCGTTGTTAAAAATGTCAAGCCTATGGGCGTATAGCACGTTTTTCAAAGCATAAATAGGATGCTTTACTTGTGACGGTCTTCATGATAGGAAAGAATCCCCAAATTCGAGAGGAAGCACGAAACTATGCATCAATTGTGAATCATTAGAACACCGGGCTAAATATAGGGGCTGTCCCTCAATGAAGAATAATAAAACTACAGATTCCAATCCACCTCCTAGATTCCGGATTCTGATTGGGCGAATTTACTCTAAGAAATTAGCTGAAAACAAAAACTCAAGTGGTGATTTCTTCAAAAACAACCAATTTGCACTGATTGCAGGAGACCTAAATTATAAATGCCTATCTTTTGGCTGTCGAAAGAAAACCGAGATGGAAAAATACTGCAGGCTATATCCGATCAAGCTGGTTTTGATGTTTGGACATCGAAGAGCTAAATCATTTTTCATGCCATGGAGATGATTTCTTAGGGCTGTTCCTAACTTCACTCTCATTGAAGCTCTTATGTGAACCCCCGAGGAAAATCCAATTGATGATCATCTAAATATGAGAGGAGCGCAATTTTTATTTGGATCTCGAATTCCCTATCATCCTTGCTCTGCCTTACATGTGCTAAACGGAAATTCTCGTTCAGTGAAGAACACGCCGGCGAATCTATATTCCCGGATCCTTGCTAAAATTGATGGCCTGCACCAATGTCCATATCCAATGAAGAGAATTCACGATTCGATATCTACGTCAGCAATTCTTAAGCTGACGCCTAACTCTGTACTCAATAAATCTCCTCCTGACGTTCACCCTTCTGAATTGCTTTTCAGCCGTTCGGGCCAGACAAACTTGGCTCGTTTCCGTTCTGGTCATCACTCCTCATAAAATGGACATCTCGATCTCCCCCTTTTGTCCCATTTGCTGTGCTGACAAGCACACAACTGCCCATCTATTCCGCTGTCCTGGTCTTCTTTCGCTCCGCACAAAATTTGCCATTCACTCCCCGGAGGTCCTATAGGAGCAATCTGGGAGGGCGCTGTTATTTCTGCAATCTGCTGGTCTCATAACTTGATGTGAGATCGGAGTTACGCAACAACAACAAAAATAGAATATGAACATGGTCGATTTTTATTAATAACTTATTTACTTTTAATGAACTTGTTGGAGAACGTTTTGATAATCTATTAGGATTCCACTCAATTGAATGTCACGAATTCTTATATAATTGTTTTGAGAATGAAACAGACTCTTTAAAATTTTTAATATCAATGAATTCCAGTACCAATTTTCATCATTAGGAGCCATTTCTTTTAATGGTGTACGTCTCTTAAAAAATGACAATAATCCTTCATTTTATTTGTTTTCTTGTTTATTGATAAATAACATCTTCATAGTCTTTTACTGTATTAAACCCACTCTGCCACATTCCAAGATGGAATTTTATGCAAACACTTTCTAAGGTCACCAATTAGCCATGAAATAATTAGTTAAGCTTAAAGAAGTATTATTATAGCACTTCTCGTAGAAAATGAACAGAATAAGTCATGTTCTCTGCGTGTCACATACGATACGACTTCTTAACCATCGTTTTCCACCTTCTGCGGTTTTAGGCCCACCTGCAGAGTTTGTCCAATTCATCGCAGTTGTTTAGGGATTTCCCTCGCAAACTAGGTCGTGTTGCAGAACAGGCGGCACTGTTGTTCGGGGCCGTCCGCGAAATTCTAGTCAATCTGACAGGAAGTATTCTTCCATGGCCTGGTAGGCAGGTGCAGTTTGGTCCATTTTAGGATGTGCCCAAATACTCTCCAGCGGCCGTCTATGATGTCATGACTGATTGGCGCCGAATTGCTGAGCCTGTAGAGAGATGCGTTGTTGATTTTCTGATGCCTGTGTACACCATGAGTCAAGATTCCTCAGTTCGGTATCGGAAATTGCGAAAGAAAATTTATTGTTTTCAGTCTTTTTTATAATGATAGCAAATCTCATGTTAATTTTTTTACTTAAATTGTTTTAAATTTTATTTTACATTTTTTTCTATTACATTAAATCAAAAAGCAATTAATTAGATCAAATTTTATTTAATTTTAATCATTTTTTGTGATTTGCTATTTTTTATTTACTGTTCTTATGTTTATTGGCTATTTAAAGCTTTTTTTGCCTAAAGATTGCTTTGAAGGCGTTTTTATATCAATTCAAAACATAATTAACAATTATTTATCATTTTTGATCTTATATTTTATTATATTTTTTTTATATACTTTTTTTTGTTATATACTCTGTTATAAATTTAATGTGCGTAATATCTCCTTTTTTCTCTGGATAAACTTGTTAAACTTTTTTTTATATAATCAATATTTAAAATTAATTGGTCTCCCCTGAAAAATGAGAAAAAAGAATTAAAATCACTGTCAACAAAAGGGAAAAGTTGGCATCAGGGGGAGATAGCAGTTTTTCGCACTAATAGCAGAGAGAAGACGGTAAAGAAAATAAAAGTTTGGATAAACTGGATAATAAATTTCAAATCCAAGTCCGCACATGTTATTTTTGTTTCGTGCTATTTTTTCAAAGCCAGCAATTCGCCAGCGTCGACCCCAACTGTTTTTTATGTTTAAATCCGGCATCTGTTTTTAATGAGGCAATATTCGTTGCCTTTTTCTACCCCATATCCAACAAGAGTAACTGCATAATTTAATTCTGTGCCACAATGGGCATTACCATGGACACCTATTGACCTGTACAAATGTTAATAACCTTCACGATACAATTGAAAACTAATAGATGATGAGTCGATAAGAACTGTGAAGGGACCAATTTCCATTAACGTTTTTAATACTGTTAATTCAGAAATATTATGTCAATGGCTGTCAATGGACTGGCTTTTTCAGCGGTTTTCGATCGCCGTTATCCGGGGGAACAGTTTGGCGATCCGCCAGGCTGCTGGCCCTCCCTTCGATTAATCTTTTATCACTTTTGCCTAAACTAAAAAAAATTAATATGTCAATTAACATATTTTAAGACTCTAACTGGATTGTTCTTGTATTGACATGTTTTTTTCTACAATAAATTTGAATTCTGTAACCTTTCCTTTGTAAGGATACCCAGCAGTTTTATCTATTTGACTTTTGTGACTACATTTTGATCTCCCCAATCAAAAGATATGGAAAATCATATTTTTGAGAATCGAGTTCAGTTTCTGAAAAATATTTTGAATATTTTTTATAACGATTGCGTCATATTGCCCCAAATTATGTAACTGTGAGAATTCTTCGTTTGTCTGATGATTTTATCAATAAAAATGAGATGAGACCATGTCTGCAAACGAATTGATTCCCAGTTTATAAAAGGTGGTATTTTTCGAACTCTAAATTATGTTGATCAATCAGAGCTAGATTATCCCGAAGTGCATTCTGGCCGTAAATTTTTGCTACAAAATTAGATTTTTGATAAGCCAATAATATTTTATGAAATTATCCATCGTTGATTTTTATTTTTAGCATTTGAATGATATATTTTGTGAACATGAGTCCTAAAATGTCTAGATCAGGGGTGCGCAAGCTTTTTGGGTTTGCGGCCGCATAGCATGTTTTTTTCCTTCTCTTCCACGGCCGCACATTTTCTGCATTATTTTTTCGTTATTAATATAGTAATTTTTTTTAATTATTAAAAGTGACCGCATAAGCTGCCCATTGTCATCGAGACCGAATGAGTTCTTGGACAGGAAATGCTCTCGTTCATCAGGGACATCATATTATTAAAATAAATAAATATTTCATGGACAAAAGATAAGAAAGAAAGAAAATTAATTAAAAGAAATGTATTATACAAGTTATTCTAATGACGGCCAGGATCTTTGGTATTTTTTCATCGATAAAAAATAGGTTAGATATAAATAGTTAATTCAATTCAAATATTTAAGGAGCAACCCGAAGGTACTCCATTAGGCAGAAGACCTGACTTCAGTCCTCTGAGGTATACCCTATACCTTCGTCCACTTAGGAAGTTGCTGATCCATAGTTTGAGCTTACCTGGAAATTCTGTTAGAAATATTTTAATTGAAGAATCGTCATCAAACTAAGTCAAAAACTATGTGCATCTGTAGGTGTTTCGGATTTGCATTGATGAAGTCATTTTGGAAATCTGAATGCAAAGTACTCCTTATAGCTGTAAACTCAGTCAAGTGATATAAGAAGAAAACTTTAACTATCTCAAATGGACTTTTTAACAATGTTAAATGAATTATCCATATACACAAGGACTCTTCTCAGAGAATAAGTCTAGGCCACCGAATGTAACACATTGCTCTTTATGTCTCTCATCTACTACTGATTGGTCAGCTATACGATTTTCAAGTCAATTTGTCTATTACAAACTTTAACTACAACCACAAAAATCAAATTTCCACGTAAAAACTTCTAATTTGTAATTACGAAAGTCAATGTTGCATATAAAAAATTTTGCGTCAAAATACATCGAAACTAAAAAAACAAGATATCGCAAATACAAAAAAAATAATTGAAACATACGAATATTTTGGCGATTGGAAGTTCTATCTTCTTCTCTTGGAACGCTTCCTGCTAAGAAACGCCTTATCAGCAGAAAAACTGAATCAGGTTATTCGGGGCACACTCTGCTACCTGGAAATGCAACAGCTCGACGATATTGATTATCTCTTACGGACCATCATTGAACGTATCACAAATGTGAAATTTAACGACCAAGGGTGGGACAAGCGACCCTACCCGTTAACCTGAGCGGACTGGGATTCCCTTCACCGAAAGATCTAGCTTGCCCCGCATATCTATCCGCTTTGAACTCCAGCCGACTGCTGATCAGGATGATTCTCCAACTCCAAAGGAATCATCTGAAATCACAGACATGGAGCATTTGAAGGGGATGATCCCTGAAGAGAAATACCGTTACAGGACCATCTGCGAGGATAAATACGAGAGGCTTCTGAACCAATCAAACCAACACAGATGTGCCTGTCTAGTGACTAAAAAATGCGAAACGAGTGGAGCTTATGCGGGTACTCTTCCCGATCCGATATAGTCAAGCAAAATCGAGGAACCCAGAGGCCTTAATCGAGAGATACAACTCAGCAATAACGCGTCTGTCACCGTCATTTAACCCCGACCAAAACCTTGTCGCTAAATTCTCCTTAAAGTACGTAGAGGAGCAACCATTGGATAAGTTGTGTTGTCTTCTTGATAAGATGTTGGGATCAAACCCTTATGACCCAGTGTCTGTACTAAGGTTCTGTACTGTTGGCTTTTATAACGGGGGGAACGCAGTCTTGTCAAGAATAATAACTCTGGGGACGGTACTGAAGACGTCTGAGGAGCGTTCCCTCTTGATCCAGGGTTTATTTGTACCGACCTTCCGAGATGAGGTCAAAAGAGCTCTGCCAACAAGATAACGATCCGAAGCATACTGCAAAGAAAACTAAAAGTTTTTTGACTGAAAAAAATCTTGCAAATGGACTGGCCGAGCATGTCGCCAGATTTAAATTCAATTGAACACCTGTGGTGCTATTTAAAAAGAAAAATTGAAACATTTGACGTCACAAATACAAAAAATCTAGAAAATTTAATTATTGAAGAATGGAAAAAAATTCCAAAGGAAATATGTATCAAATTGGTGGAATCAATGACCTCGAGACTAAAAGCAGTCATCAAAAATAAAGGAGGGCACACCAAATTCTGACTTTTTAAATGATGTACTATTTATGAGGCGGCAATTTTTCATGTTTTTACTAACAGATATAAAATAAATTGATTTTGGTTTAAAAAAATAAAAATTAGTAAATCAACTTTAATAAGAACTAAATTGCATAAAAATAGTTTAATCAATTATTAGTATAGAAAATTGATTTTTTGTCAAAAAGTCAAAGGGTGTAATATTTTTGACTATTGAATTGTTTATTTTCTATGTAACAAACTCGTCACTAGATTAAGAGGGGGAGAGAAGAGCCAAACGAAACCAAGGAGACGGAAGAACCAAGTTTGTTTGCTGATTGGGGTCAACTCTAATGGGACACCAGATGTCCCTTCGATAAAAATAACGAACCCTGGCACCACTATTTATTTAAGTGATGCAACAGTTTTTCAATGGATCGTACCGATCCCTCCAGCTCTGGGGTTAGTTTGGAGTGGCTTTTCGAATGTAAGGCCAGTGCTATCGATGCCAAGGGTTTGGCCACATAGCACGCTTCTGTAAAAATCAGGAGAAATATCTATTTTGTTCGGGTACACATGCTGGAACAGATTGCAAGGACTCTAACATGAAAAAATGTGTCAACTGCGGTTCTTCGAGCCACTTGGCAAATTATCGGGGCTGTGAGAAAGCTAAAGAAGCTTCAAAGCTGAAAAATGATAAAATTCTGGTTCAGAAACTGTTAAAAGAAGCTTCGGAGAATGCTAAAATCAACCAAACAGACATAAAAAATTTACCTTTGAAGCCATGGGCGAGATGGAACGTTCCAAGAGTTAGGAAAACAGTTGAAGTTGGAACACAGACAGAGGAAACGACTATATCTCACTCGGCGGTGCAGACTTTGTCGACTTCAGGAGCTGGGTCAATGACGGGTCGACCTCGAGCTGACTTAATTAGTGAGCTCGAAAGATCTATTAAGGACGTGACCAGAACTAAAAAAGATGCCAAGCTTTTACTCGGTTTGGTGGCTCTCCTAAAAGAGGGAAGCAGCCACCAAATAAATCAAACGTGACCAGGATTACCCTGGTTAATGCCCGCTCTCTTCGAAAGCGGCAGCAGAGCTGATAGCTCTTATCAGCACAGTTCAGATGGATGTATTTATCATTAACGAGACGAAAATGAAGAAGTCTGGAAGTATCACTATTCCTGGATACAGCTCGATTAATATTCCTTGGCATCCTGGTGCTAACGCCGGCACAGGAACATCAATATTTTACAAAAAAGTCTATCGACACTCGGAATCCAAGAATAATTGAACAGAATGTACAGTAAAACCTCTGGTGCTCGCCACCTCTGTTACTCGCCACCTCTATTGCTCGCCACATATTTTTCAAAAAATTAAAAATTTCTAGTAAATTTTGATAAATATTCTACTGCTCGCCATTTTCTAAATCTCGCCATTAATTTTTAAAAATTTTTTTTTTGGTTAAACTATTTTTTCTATATAATATTTCAACCACGCTAAATTCAACATGCGTAAGTGCACAAGATTGTCTTTTGATGAAAAACGTCGCATTATTGCGTACACGGAGGAGAAAAAAGTCTCACAATGGACCGTATAGCTTACATTTTTTCTTCTGTTTTGAAGAAAAAAATATCTCTCATGTCTACTGATCCTATTTTCTCTAATAAGGAGAGATTATCTTACTTAACTTATTCTGTTATTGACACCGAGAAAATCCACTGGAAGCTCAAAAA